>NW_019416370.1:52385-178926 GCF_000390285.2 Anoplophora glabripennis | reverse complement strand
TCTATTTACACATTTTCTAATCATCCAGTACGTACAACATGAAAGTTCTCCGTGCCAAACGCATTTTAAAGGCAAGCAAAAAACTTATAGACCAGGGTCGATAATTTTTGAAACCAAAAAAAATTATAGTAGGATGAAACCCATTGGAAAAGAAAGAGAATATAACAGAAATGAAAGGAAAAATAATTTACGGGCGATCTGAGGTCGGGAAGGGGTAGGGGGTGAGTTTTTAAGGGTAAAAAACGGTTTCCCTTGATTTCCAGAAAAACTACAGGTCTTATGGAAATCAAGGGAAACCGTTTTTTACCCTTAAAAACTCACCCCTACCCCTTCCCGACCTCAGATCGCCTGTAAATTATTTTTCCTTTCATTTCTGTTATATTCTCTTTCTTTTCCAATGGGTTTCATCCTACTATAATTTTTTTTGGTTTCAAAAATTATCGACCCTGGTCTAACAAGTTATGGCCTTATAAACAAATTAACTAATTATTAGTCTGGACGATCCCGAACTTCTTCCACAATCGCACTATTTTTTTTCATGGCAGATTTCATAATAATACATCGAAATATATAATTTTTTTTTATTTCAAAGAAATTTTGGATTTTTTTTTATTTTTTAGCCTTAATTGCAAAATGAAATATACGACGCACGAACCTGATATAGTTATATATTAATAAAATTGTTTAATTTGAGTACCCCATTGCCGTTTGATATATTTTTATCACCATCGTGAATTCATCACCGGTCACAAACCCTTCATACCGTCGAAACCGCAACCTGTCTGTCTCGCCTCACCTCGCCGAACGCTGCACGGGAATGGCTAATGCATTTTTTACGGCCACTTTTACTAATGCATACGCAATTCTAAACCTTTTCGAGGCGTACTTTCCCCTAACAATACCCGCGCATTATGTTGCTGGCGCGTTTTCAGCCACATTACATAAAAATTGCACGCCACCCACGAAATTCAAAGAGCATTGTTATTAGCACCACAATGGGCGAGTCGATGTTGGTCGCTCCTAATATGTGCTTTCCATTATTTAATTCAAAAATTGCGGCGAACGGTTTGTGTTTTACTGGAAGCTGTCTTCTGTATAACTGGATCTAAGAGGCTTTGTTTGCCTCAAATGGCTGAAAATTGTTTGCGAAACGCGGTACAGATTTCTATATAAACAGTTCTTTGGAAATCAATAAGTAACTCTCTATTACACTGCAGAACCTGATATTTGTGTTATATACAGCGTGGACCAATTTGGTGATGCATGTATTGGTATCTTTTTTTTTTATTTAAATACACATCCAACAGGCGATGCCCAATAATAGGATATATTAAGTCTAGTAATAAAATATAAAAAAGTAATTGAATTACTAAATTTTTTTACCAATCCAAAATGGTCTACACTTTTAAGCTAATACTGTTTATTGTTGATGTAAGGACTGGAATATTGAAATATGTTTTAAAATTTTGGCTGGAATTTGTATACTTAATCATTTATAATGTCACTAGGTCTTAAATTACAATATATTTGGAAATTATTCGAAGTCTCGAATATTTTGAAAATTTCGTATGAAAATTTTAATATTTTGAAGTCGAATTATTGAAACCAAAATGTAAGTAAAGCCATGCCAGTTGTTCTGATTTGTTATTGCTGTCACGTTGACGTTAATTCTTTAGTCGCTTTAAAATAACCTCATTTGACTGGCTAGAAAATAAAGGTGTACAATTTTCAATTTTATTAGATGTCTACCAACCAAAAATTATGTTAAAAGTATTCTAATTAACCATAAAAGTGTTTCAAATTTAATTAATTACCCAGAGAAAAAAAAAACAAAAGTGTATAAATCTGTTAATTGTTCATAGCTAATTGCGAAATAAAATTAGTACCGTATAATTGCTCAAACCACTTGATTTGTTAAAAAGAAAGCTGTTTAGTGAACCATAATTTCGTTTTAATTTTTAACATTCCGAATAAATGTCATACAAATTGTTGATAATTACGATAATATATTACTTTCTACCGATGAAAGAAAATAATGAGAAACTAAACCCTTAAGTTTGTTGTTGAAGGTGTGTGGGGTTCTTTAAATCACGTGCAAACTTCTCATTTTATTTATTTTTTTCACGAATAAACAAATCACGGCGAAAAAAGTCGCACCACAAAAGTAATTCCGTACGCCATTCTCAAAATAGATGGGTTCCTAATAAATTACATCAATGATATCGACATCGTGGATGGATTTGAGTTTCAGTTGTTTTTTAATTTCTTTTGTCGAAATTGCCAGGAAATACATTGTCCGCCGAATATGGAACAGTCAGACTTAATTGAATCATAGCCTAGTCAAAGAGTAAAAAAAACCAAGCGAGAAAAACGGACAGCCAATTTCCTTTGATGTTTTAATAATGGTTTTTATGACCTCGTCCTTTTATATGGGATATAACCATTGTAGATGAGTATTTTGATTGGAACTTTATTAGTTCTATCTACGACTTTACTTCTTAGAAAGACAGTTTATGTTGTTTATGTTTGGCCCAGTGAGAACACCAGTTAAAATAACATTTGTTGACAGCTAAAACCTTCACTTGAATGGTCATTCAAATGTTACGTTTATTTTATAGACCGATCAAAATAACTCATTTAGAGGGAAAAAAAAGAAAATTGTTACCTGGACTTTCATAAGTGGAAATGGTAAAGGGGCTTATAATAAACGAAAAAAATAAAATAAACGCTTGAGCAGGGGCGGCGGAGGGTTGATTTGGGGGCTTGAAAACTTATGAAAAATTGTATCATTGGGATTTCTGGCGAAAGTTGACGTCAAACAAAAAAGTATCTAATACAAAAGTTGTAGACCATGCAAAAATCTACAACTTTTGTAGAAGTCATTTTTTAACGTAACCTGAAAATTTCCAAGAAAAATGCAAAAAACAGTTTTTTTTTCTGATTTTTCGTTTTTTATTTCTCATTTCCGCAAAAATAATTTAATTTTGACGAAACTTGGTGAAAGTATATCTTTCTCTGTCTTAAATAACCTCAATTTTTTAGATAAAATAATCAAGAACTTCTTGAGACATTCATTTTTTCGACCTGAAACACTTTTTTTCAAAGAAAAATTCTACTTAAAAAAATCATTGTATTGGATACTTTTTTGTTTGACGTCAACTTTCGCCAGAAATCCCAATGATACAATTTTTCATAAGTTTTCAACCCCCCAAATCAACCCTCCGCCGCCCCTGCTTACGCATTTATTTTTTTAGGTTTATTATAAGCTCTTTTACCATTTCCACTTATAAAAGTCCAGGTAACAATTTTTTTTTCTCCAAGCGCAATTTGGTTGGACTATAAGTACAGATGTCGCGCAAATCAACGTTATTTTACGGTTCTTAACAGTATAAAAATTTAACGTTCTTCCAACGTCGTCAAATAAACATTTTTATTCATCAGCCTACTTCGATTGAAATATGAAATTACATTTTTTTAAATGCTTCTAACTTCTAAACAAAAACGAATCGGAGCTAAGTCCATATAAGAAAAACATTTTGAATTTAACCTGGCTACCATCTGTCATAGGGCTTGTGGAACACCCTGTATATTAGACACTATCTGCGTTAGGTACTTGATCTCACTCTCAGCGACCAAGAAAGGCCAAGAGGCCTATTTCCAGCCCAATTCATAACCAGGCACTTCCGGTGGCAGATCTCGCGCGGCCTTGAACTCCTCTCCGTGGTCGTGTCCTATCTCTAAATCGCGTCTCGAGAGCTTTTCGCCCGCGGGCCGGTTCTCCAACAGATCGGGTTCCGACCGAGCGGCCATTAAATTCGCTACGCCCTAATCGCCCGGATAACACCAGAGGGCGCTCGCGGCGGTCCGTCCGGGATTCGCATTCGTAATCCACTTCCGGCAGATTTAAAAAAATAATAACTGTTTCGAATTTCAATTAGTTCTAATCCGAAGTCATTTCATACATTATTTTCACATTTTTTTATTTATGTAAATATATGTACAGGGTGTTTCATTTTTATTATAATTTAATTAGTCTGGGTCCCCATAACTCCGCCACTGGTTGCTTGCGGGACTTCTACTTCTATGGAAAAATGGTATCTTATAAGAAGATGTGTGATGCCAAATTTGGCTTAAATAGCCTTCTTCATTTAGAAGGTATTTAAAAAATTCGAATTTTTCTAAAAATCTTTAACTCCCTATATTTCTAAAATGAAGCGTCTCTGGAAAAAAATTTATACTTGATTTTTTTCTAATTTTTTTATGAGGAATATGTCCTTAAAGTTTGTCGACTTAATCCTGAAACGCCCTGTATAGCAATTAATAATAATCATTAAAAATAAATAACAACTAGCCTTACTACGGAGTCAGTGACGGTTCATTTTATGACTCAATCAGAGGATAATAACTAGAACAAAAAGAAATCAAACGTACAAGAGGTAAAAGTGAATTTTAATATTTTCTCAGAGTTACAGAAATCCGGTTTCTCCCATACCGGATTCTGCTTTCATTCGATATTCCTTCAATGAGAGTATTATTACACATACTATTTGTGGCGGCTCGCAAAAATCCTGTTTGTTTGGAAATTACTGGCACGCCCTGGGGAAATCACGTCACAAAATACAGTAATTGCCTGCGTGCAGTGTGTTGGTCCGATCAACATTTCATCAGGAGGTCCTCATTGCTTTACGAGAAGAATTCGTGAAAGGACCCTGTTTGTCGTACGACGTTTTTTGGCACCAGGATTTAAATGTGGGGATTGATGTTGAAAAATCAGAAGTGTTTGCATAAAAACGATTGAATTCAAACCAAAGAATACTGCTACGGATTATTCTCTCAGTAATAAATTATGTATTGATTAAAAAAAATTAATAGCTCAGCGACCCCAGGTCGATTTTTTTTGCTGCGAGGCTGTGTTATTGTTAAACAATGTCCAAAAACAACACACCGGATGTGATTGGTTGAGCCAAACCCAAAACAGTATTTTTTACAAATTTGAACAAAGAACTGCCATTTTTTATGTACTCTCAGTCACAAAAATATCGGGAGACAATTTAGGGCTACGTTGTGCCGCATTGTAACATTTCTCTCCCATTTTATCGCATCAGTTCTCGCCTTTCTCTATAGCCGTCACAACCGTTAGATCGATTTTTCACCAGCGGCAAATTTGCGTAAAACAAACTCTCTTATCTCCCTCTGTCAATGTTTAAAAGTGTAACATAATTTATTGTGTTAGATAAACTTACGCTGTCTATTCGACTACCGTTATTATACAAATTACCTTCTGAACTCATTCGCTGGATCGCTAATGAGTCGAGGATTATGTCCATTTTCGTACTACCAAGTGCAACTGCGTGTAATTCAACGCGCTTAAGTGTCGGAACGACCTGCGTCTTCTAACCGATAACTTACTAGTATCAGACCCAAACCGCAGGTGTTCTTCCTGGAAATTTTGAGTTTGGAATTGCCCACGTGTCGCAAAGTGTGCATAGTCAGGTCATTTTCCTTTACGTATAGCATTTCTTGTTTCCCTAAAACCTCAGTGGTTGCCAGCAATTTTAATGTCGGAAATAATTAATAGATGGTAGGGGACTAATTTCAATAATTATCTACTTTACCAGACCAGTTTTTCTCACATTAGATGCTATGTTAGCTTAGTACTAATGAGTGGTTGAATGTAGCTCAATTTTAATTAATAGTGAAATGTATAACATTTGTATTTAATGGGCCGGTACTTTCGTATTAGGTGTATTCATTAGAAAGCTTTGTTAAACAGCAAATGACATGCGCTACAGTTTTTCGGAACTAGCTTTTAATTGTCCTGAAAATCAAGCAATGGAAGTGGGTGAAACGACGATGATTAACTTCATCTGTTAACAGTATTACAAAAGTTGATGTTTTTGGTCGTTTTTGTGGCCACCACTAATAAGTTGTGCCATTCGTACTTGCCCTAAATCGCCCTTTTCGCTATGAGGGCTTTGCAGAACCACAGGGTCCGTAGGCAACTTTCGAGTTTCTCATTATGCCCTTATTAGTGTCAATGAGATATAAACCGTGGCATCTAGTAACCGCATTACAATGTATTCTGACAAAATAAGCAATAAAAACTAGTATTAATATTCATAAAATATCAAATAAAATTCTATTTATAATGTATGTAAAATTATGCAGTTGAAGTGAAATTTTCGCTCTGTTACTTACATCAAACATTCGTCCAGTCTCACTCGTTTCTGAATTAATTTTCTATCGTTAATTTTAAAATAAATTAATTCTAAATCAGAATTCTTCCGTGAGATACTGTCACGTGTGATTGAGTGGTCGATAAATAATCCGAGATTTAAGAAAATATATTTCCGGGAAGAGGTATGTAGGCAGCACAAATTTGTACCGGAATGTAAAAAATTCGTGGCGGCAACAAATTTTAAGTAAAACCGGGTTGATATTATAACATAAAATTTGTTACTACCAAAATTGTCATGTTGGATTATATATTTGAGGCATTTTCGTGAAGCAGTTGCGATCAATTTTGTGTAGCAATTTTGATAAAAATATGAATTTAGTTGTCTGTCGGTGGTTCCGCACCTACAGGGTCGGAAAGTCCCCATGGTTCATCGGCCGATACGTGAGAGCGATAAAGAAAGTCATAGAAATCCCTTCCACAAATAAGATCCACTCCCTATTTGTGGAAGGGCGAAATGGGCGGTGACTATTAGACGCTTTCATTATAGCCATCTTTCTCTATCGCACGGATTTCTATGACTTTCTTTATGGCTCTCACGTAACGGCCGATGAACCATGGGGACTTTCCGACCCTGTATATGCAGGAACGGTTTTAGAGTAATAAAAAACTTGTAGAGAATCCTTCGTACACATTGAACAAACACATATAACACTAAGAACTCTCAAACCGCTTGCGAATTGTACCTTCTCGGGTCGTTCAAAATAGTTCACAGCTTTCATATTCCTGCGACAATGTGAGCAAGCTCCGGCCAGAAAGACCATTACAATCGAACTTGACCCTGATCCGCCGTCAACTGTGGGAAAGTCGCGGAATCGAATGCGGTCCATTGAACTGATTTATCTCAAATTGACACCTATTAAAAGCCATTAAAGGATATTTACCGATCGCATAGTTCAGTCCCGGCTAATGGACTCGACAAAAGTTTTCTCACAGTTTGCATGCGGTCGTATGGGAAACCGGAGTGTTTCGCATTTTAAAGTTCTCATTTTCAAGGTCTTGACGGACGCGATACATTTTAACAAAATAGTAACTACCGGTTTTAAGGTATTATTGGACGTACAATGGCCACAGTTATTTAGTACAAGTTAGTACTAAATAGTTATTATAGTTATTTAGTTATTTTAGTATAATTTTACATTCTTCAAAAAATATTAGTGAAGAAATGAAAATTTTAAAATAAAATATCTTATTTTTACTATAATTATTTTTAAGATAACTCTAAGAAATTTGATATGGACGGTTTTTGTTGCAGTTTTATAGATGAAATTATGTTGGCAACTGCATTTGTAATAAAAAAAGTTAATTTGTGAACTTACTATTAGAAAAAATAATTTCCTACAAATTGGTATAGTCCATATTGTTGTGGAATTATATTTACCGTTGGCATCTCTGACATCGTGGCCCCACGTTAAGCGCCAAGTCTTGGAATATAATTGGTTGTAATTAGGATCTTCGTGGCAGGCTTCGCCTATTTAAAGAGTCACGTGACACGTGACCTAACAAAGCCCCTCCATATCTTTTTAACCGTTGAAAATATCGAAAAACTAACTCTGGCGTCCCACTAGCATTTCATTCGAGGATTCCAGCAAACCAAACCGCACCCTTCTAGGTCAAGAAATAAAAATGTTACGGGCTGTTCGCCTATTTAAAGAGTCAGGTGACTTAAAATGTGACCTAACAAAGCCCCTCCATATCTTTTTAACCGTTGAAAATATCGAAAAACTAACTCTGGCGTCCCTCTAGCATTTCGTTCGAGGATTCCAGCAAACCAAACCGCACCCTTCTAGGTCGAAAAATAAAAAATTTACGGGCTGTTCGCCAATTTCAAAAGTCACGTGACTTAAAACGTGACCTAACAAAGCCCCTCCATATCTTTTTAACCGTTGAAAATATCGAAAAATTAACTCCATATCCACGAAAATTGAATAATTCCAAATATTTCGAATTTTTATCACCAAGAACGGCGGTGACTCATTTTCTCATTTCTCATTTTTACATTTTTTAAATTTATAATTGAAATTAAAAATGTCTATACAGTGCACAAAAATTTGAAGCGTAGTGTGTACTGGCCAGGCATCCGTCTTTGGTTAATAAGCTACAGGGCACCCAAGTTGACGTTCGAACACACTCCAGGCTGGCGTCGTAGGGGAATTTCGGGAAAATTTTGAAGCAAGGGTGGAATTTTTTTTCACGCCACACGTAACTGCAACGTCACACTTTATAATACGTGTAAATAAATTCCAATCTAGTGATATAGAAATGAACGCAAATGTACGATTAAAGGATATTCCTAATGTAAATAAACGTGCAGCGAAATTGGATTTTAAGCCGAAATTTGCAATTAATTCTATAAATCCCCAATTCAAGGAAAGAAGTACTAATTTCGCTTAAAACCATTAGTAGCTACTTCTTCATCTAAAAATAAACAATTTCTGACGCAGTAAGTCCCCTTATCTCGATAGATTTCGCAATGAAACCGATAAGGATACACCGTACACACAAAAACAATCTAGGAACGGCTCGAACGCGACGTACTCTCAGTCGAAAACGCTCGGTTTCAACATTCCGGAGATAATAGCTATCTCTTACTTCCGCCTTATCGCCTCGGCCATCTCGCCTCAGGTAAGGTCGATTGTTTGCGGCATAAACACCATTACGAAACGTTAATTAGCGGTTATCTTCCTGCACGCATCAATGCAGGACGGAGCGCGGGACAAGCGACGCTTCCTCCGTGATAAGCCGGTTTTTTTTCCGTTGCCGGAAGTTTGGCCCGGTGGCCGACGCTGTTTTAGATACTCCAGCGAAACTAGAACGAGATTAATTGAGTAGCATGGAAAAAGCTGTTATTATCTTCGATGTTTTTCTTTAAATCAGTATTAACTGGGTTAGGAAAGGAACTTCTAAACGAAAACGAATTCATATAAGAAAAAATGTTTGAAATAAATTCAGTTGCCATCAAGGTCTGTTGTAGACCTGTAGAACACCTTGTATTAGAAACAAAAGGCCAGACTGTCAACATCTGCGTACAGCTCTCGTCGATCTATCGTCATGAAAGTGAACGAACCAATTGTTCGCCTCACTGCAATCACAGCCGACCACTATCGACAGTTGTTGATTCATGGGTACCTGCAGGGAGACAAAGAACAATAACAGTGCTGGAATGCGTATTGTAGATTTTATTTCACCGTGCGCTATCAGTTTGCTAGCTTTTACTGGAATCGCCAGTCACCGCTTTTAGATCGAAGCAAGAAAGCAGCGATTTGTTATTATTTTTAAGGTAAATGATAATGTCCAATCCCCGTTGACCTCGGAAAAAGTAGGAAGAACCTTTGTTTATGTCTATTGTTATTAAAATGCCACAGAACATTGGAAACTGTTTATTGTCAGCTGCAAATTGTCTTTTTTTTTTAATAGGCTATAATATAAATGTGTAAATTAAACTTTTAATTGCTTTTCTTACATCTCAATGATGGTAAATGAGATTGGCTAATCCGTCTCGTATTGCTATGCGGAGTCACGAGAGGACGGCATAGGGTTGTTTGTAAGTTTAGTCTCAAAGTTATTTAGACAATTGTAAAAATCAGTCAATTAGATAACGATTAACATGGCATAGTTATGCCAAAGCTTCCCGATATTCAGGATTCCCGCCAGTAAGATAAGAACATAAACGTCTGGACCCAAGAAATGGGCGTGTCGAAGCGAGGTGTCGAATTCAGGAGAGATCTCCGAAAAAACAGGCAGTTTTTCCTTGGGTTCCACATTGAGAGGTCTACTTAGTTTTATAGTCTTTGGGTAATTTAATAATGGATAAAGTCATTCCAAATTTTGCTATAGATATGAAGCAAAATGTCCATAAAATTTAATAGGAGATTAATAAAATAAACAAGGGCATATAGAACTGGTTTCCTTCCTGGAATTTTATCCTCACTTTTACCTCTCAGTTAATCCCATTTAGGCACCCTTCGGAAATATCACGTTACACCCCCCAGGCCCAAACATCCATACACCCCTCCGTCTTTCGGCTACGGCACCCGGATACCTAGGCTCGCGTTCCGTCGCCCGATGCCACCATGCTGGGGCCTCTCGTTCCTCGGCCCCGATCACTGCCTGCTAAAGCTCGATCTACCAGAGTTCACTTCAGTTCTTCGTCGCGCTCGGACCCAGTGCTACGCGTGGAGTGGCAAGGACGCCAGATCCGACATTGTTTGCTGCCAGATAACGCTCCTAATCTCCCTCTAACCTCAAAATGAGTGCTCCGGAATCGTTGCTAGCGGCATAGTGTACGCGTCGCTTATCCAGTGCTTGTGCTTTCGAAGTTTCTGTAGTTTCCCAGTGTTTTGTGTACATAAACTCGCAGCAGAGGAATCGGAAGAAACGCATAATGGTTCTCCTAGCTAAGCATGGTCAGTTCATTTGAATAAATTAGTGCTAGTTGAACTTGTTAAGGCCTCGTAGGATGTAATTTATTTACTGCTGCGATATAATCCAGCAACTCGACGTTTCTAAGGAAAGTTCGCTGATCCGGCAAAGTTTTTTTGTATGACTCGGGAGTTTGTTTGTTTGGGGTGAGGCGATATCAGTCATTTTTCTAAAGGTCGGTGGTAGACAGACTGTCTAGACTGTTTGTTGTTTTTGAGCAATCTGATTAGATCGGAAAGCACAGCTATGAAGGGTAGTTCATAACATTACGAAATGTTCGAGACAGTAAAATGCTTGTTTTTATCTACTGAAGTATATAAACGGTAAATTTACATTAAATTCGATTCCAAATAGAGTACCGTTTTACCTAAAGTAGGTATAGGAATTGCTGCTCTAAAATTAAAGAAACAGAAACTAACTTTTTAAAAGAATTTGATAAAAATACACTAAATTTGATATTAATAAAAAAAAATCACATATGCGATTTGGTACATTGTTCTTTAAATCCACAGCGGTTATAAAATTTTTAACTAAAATTTCTATATCGAGCATATCGATTAACAGTTTTGAAGTGGTGTAACGCAGTGGACTGCAATTAATTTTTACAAATTATTTATTCAAATGACTTAATCCTCTCTCCAACTAACAAACAACGTAATTTATCTGCGCCTCTCCTTGATCCACCAACGACCCTTCGTCATACTACTCGTCGTTATCTGTTTACATTTCTCTCCGATAACAGGAAAAAAAAACAGCCTTATCCAGACTTGTTGGTTTTGATTCTCACGTAGGCAGTAGTACATTGCGTAAAAGTGATGATAAAATCAATTGAATGTTTGATTATTCAACATGTATTCAACACGTAGGTATTTTCGCGAAATCTGTCATTTGCACATGTAAAAAAACCGTTTGTTAGCAACCAAAGCCGATAATACTTTTAAAAATAATTGTCAAAGTTCAAATAGCGCAACTAATTTTGTGGACAGAATGAATTCATATGAAAAAAGTGAAACCTCATTGTTAGTCAGTTATTTTTATATTTATCATTAACATACATACTTATGCAAAATGACGACTTATATCTTAATTTCTAAATATACAGAGATTTGATAACTGTCTTCGTTCCACTTATGTTAAGTATAAAGTGCAACTTTTGTCGCAACATTTGCTTTCGTATTTTTAAATGTTAAATGTTTTTATTATACATCTTTCCGCAGATTTCCTTAATAACTAACCGTTACCGTTATTTGTCGATTTTTAATAAACTGCTTATTTGTATGTCAGCTATGTTTTATAGCATAATTAAATCGAGTTTTTTACGGCTTGTCTTCTGGTTTCAACATTCCTCGCAGTGATTATTATTTCGAAAATTTGCATCGCAAATTTTCCACCGCTCATAAGTTATTAAATATTTTTCTCGTAGGTCAGGTCATGAATATTAACGTTTACGATTTGCGCTTCCAATTGTTAAATGGACGAACTTTATCCTCGGTATTATCTTCTTATCTCTGTCTCATTAAATGTGTTCTGGATTAACGTGATTCATGAAATAATACGCAGTATGTAAGTTACGAAATAATCCCCATAAAGATCGTAATGTCTTATCCTTTCTGTAACAGGTATCCCGGATTGTTACAGTATGCTTTTCAGCAGCTTAATTGTACTTAGTATAAGTTTTTATTGTTTGTTTATTTTACTAAAGTTCAGGATACAATCTTGTAAAGTGGTGAGACGATTCGACATTTTTTTTTCGACTTTACTAATAATGAATGGCGCCAAGCCTCGCGCGACATACATTTTGATTGATAATGATGAACTCTGGGTCGAGCAGTTTACACAGTCTTTATTCATTACTCGCGATAAATTAAAAGAAAGTACTGGTTAAAATTTATATTTATCTCCGAAAGAAAGCTGTTAATGTGACAGAGGATTAATAATTACTAAATATGTGCCTTTTTTAAACAATTATTTTTTGAACAGACCTGGTACATGGTAATTCAATAATAATCTCGTTATACCAGTAACCTCTATGTTCCAAACGAATATTAACATTATACTAACATGACCGTGAGCCTTTCCTGCGCCAATTTCGAAATAACTGTCGCTGTCGCTTTCTCCACACAAATTTTGTTCCGCCCTCGTCGAATTTCCTGGGCTTAGGACCCTACTGTACTTGGTGGCACATGTTCCGCAACGCGAAGGCGTTTGTTTTGAATGCGTCATCACATGTTTGAGTCTCATGGGTTTTTGTGGCTGTAACCGTGAAAAAACCATACATCTGGTTATAATTCCTCGCAAAAAATGGTGTCAGGGTATCAGGCGTATGTTTATCGAAAGTAGCGCGTCGCTAGGATAAAGGTCGAACGCTCGGATCGGATATGGATGTACAGGGCGATACCTGAAAAGTGTAGATACCAAAAATAATAAGTTTAGGTTATAAATGTTGACTGATTTGTTAATTTATCATTACATTCATTTTTAGCCGCCGTTTTTAAAACAGGAGTTAAGGAAGATTCTATTTATATTGCTAGGGGGCCAGTTCATCGCTCTCGTTTACGTAACTTCAGTTTACGACGCAAAAAAGAAAACATAAATTAATCTCAACTTGTTTTTCTAATAACTACCATAACTTGCTGCATCGCCACTTAGCTATTACCATCGCCGTTTCGGAGTTATTGCCCTCCTCATCGACGCTTTTTCCTTTCCCCTCGGCTAATCGCCACTTTACCGCCGTAAATAATCCAATTAAATTAACTGTCGATTTGTTTGATCTTTTAATATGTCCCCGTAAGAGCTCATTTGAATAAAATCATGTCCAGTTTATGGCCATCGTTTAGTAACATATCGCGCCGATTTTCTTGGATATTCTAAGAGCCTGAGGCAATAAATTCTTAATAACTAGTCCGATTCAAATGGCCTCGGCCTCAAAAAGCCAACGCAATGCTTGTTTTACTCGCGGTTATTAAAAGCGGTGCTCCGTAAGCTTCTTAAGTTTTTTTTTTCGGGTAATAATTAAGTGAGGATGTTTTTATGGGTGCGTAATAGGAAAGCCAGGTCCCCCGGGGAGCCTTGTGGTTTATAATTTTTAATAAGTATCTTCGATTTGCTCCGGATAACCCAATTACCTCGATACGTAGGTACAAACTTGTTTTTGGAAAAGGCCAATTAATTTTTTTTAATTGCACGAAAATAATACGCTGCTCGATCACTGGTATACGTGTTTTTGTGGAAATAACTGAAAATTCCCATTACCGAATTTTTTTTAAACAAAAACCGATTCAGGAAGTTTCTTATTTTCAGCTGCAATTAATGGTAATTTCGTCACGTTGGCCTTGTAGGAAATGTGGACGTAGGTATATTTATTTTTTCAAGTAAAATGTTAATTTGCTTGATAAATTGTGCTTTTAATTCCATTAAATATTGGCATTGGTTCCAAAAGATAAACAATACTCGCCTTCTTGTACTTCCTGGTGGTTCCAAATATAAATGATATTCCACGGTATAATAAAATCTAGTTCTTCTTTGGGACAACGGTTTAATTGTATAATTCAATTTTTTCGTACCCAATTAAAAAGAGTAAAAACGAAAGTACGTTTTGAATCGGGTCATATTTTTATGACAAAAACGTTTCAAGCAAAATTTATAGGATTTCAAATGACAAATTAGATGATGGCCTTGGGATCAACTTTTTCATTTCTAGTAATATTTTAAAGCCAAAAAGCCAAAAATCTCCAATATACAATTCACCCAAACATGGATTCTTTGAAGCAGATACCGTCTGGACTATATGGAATTGTTAGAATAACCTAAAATATAATGATAATGATATAAAATATATTCGTTTCATTTTTAAGTTGTGGTCGCAATAATTCACGTCTAATTTGCGCTCTATAGAAAGTAGCCGAAAAAAGGTCAGCAGGCGTTATTTAAAGCACACAAATTCTTCCACTGGGTCCTTGAGTGGGTTTTGCGGGGGTGGACGTAACGCCACTGCTTAACAGATCAAAGCGAGAATAACTTCTTGATTTCACTTCAAAGCGCAAGAACGACCGCTTTGTACCAGCCAGACAACATCCTCACTAATTCAAATCACATTAAAGTTTACACCGGTAAAAAAAGAAGCGAAAAACACCCCCTCGCGTCAAATCTGACGGCGTTGTCAACCTTTGGAGACACAAATGTCTCTGGAATGAAAATATATATCTGGCTGGGGCAGTCACTGCCGTATTATCTAATTTAGTGTCATTATTAGCTCTTAACTTTGTTAGCGTTATTAGTTTATGTTTCCTTTGTGTCACACGTGCCAATTACAATAAATTTTAATAAACAAATAGGGGGCGCGGTTTGCGAGGTTATTTTAATTATGCAAATGGCGAAAGAAGAGCAATGCAACATAAAAGTGATTGGTAGATGAAGAAGACGGAAAATAATTAATTCGTGCAATGTATAAGATATTGGGTGGATAAAAAAAGGACACTGCTATAAATTGTGGTTCTATCGTATTTTGTATATAAGATACAGGGGGACAAGTATGGTTTTTTAAAATTAATATTTAACTATATATTTTCCAAAAGTGTATTGAAATAAAATTTGGTAAGTTCCTGAAGGTGCTCGGCATGTTAGTTTTTATTGGTGACCATCTGGTAGAGGCTGTTAGCTACGAACTTTCTCAGTTGCATTTAAAGATGTAACTTTCTTTAGACTAGGTCAAAAACTAACAACACTCACTCTTGTACAAACAAAAGACTCTATGACCATAGTCTGTATAAAAAAAGAGGTCCTGTTCGATGTTCTATCACCTCCTGAATTAATTATACTTTTCCCTAAAATACTCTGTACATTATACATTACACAAATGGATTATTACGGTATTTTTTTCCAAAACCCCCATATACAACTATTTTTGTTTATTTTCGTCGGGAGTTTCAGCTACGACTCTGATTCTGTTTTCTCTTTTGTAATGATTCTGACGGTGTATGTAACTTCATAAAAAAATATATTACTTTTCGGTTTCACTGCGTTACACACCGAATGAGGCAACATCGAAATTGTTAGAAAGTGATATTCAATTATAATTTTGTTTGCAATCCCATCCACAATTTCTTTTTTAATAAATTTATTAGAAACTAAATTCCGGCAGTCTCACATCACTAACCTCCATTCTACACCAAATTGAAAGAAATACACGTACATTTTTCTTCATAAGATCACTTATTTTTTATATAACGCTATATGTACTTTAAATGAGAAAAGTATCTATTCGAACACCTTATTTACTTTGCTTAAGGGCCCCATATTCTTTAAATAGTGTTTTCCGCAAAGACAAATAATTTCAAACATTTAATAACTGAATAATCTAAAGCTTATCAAATAATAGGAATGTTATGTCATGCCATCTGGTTATTTTCAAAGACGCTGCAGTAAAACGAATAAACAGGTGCAAAAAACGATCAAACCATCAAGGTTTTAGGTACTGAAATCTTCGAAAATACTAACTTTTTTATATATAATTCCACATGTAAATATTCTTATAACATTTACTTGCTTAGTCCTACATATAAAATTGTTTACTTTTATTTATAAGTACGTGAAAATAATTCTTAAAATGTGGGGTTAGAATAACAGCAAACGCATGTTTTACAAACGCTTTTTTTTAGTTATTATTTTATTTGAGTAAATTTAAATGGTAACAATGAATAAACAAAACATCAAGGATCTTATTTTTGTGCTTACTTTTGTTCTACACGTTTTACTTTCAAAGATTTCAGTACCTAAAAACGCCAGAAATTTCACTATTTCTCGGCCGGGAATATGGCCACCTTAAAGCTCAAATGTTTGTTTTTAGTCTTCAAACAACACCCTGCCTAGTCATCTTCACAGTATTAGTCATAAGTTACACAGAATCGTCTTGGATTTCCCATATTTTTTGCATAATTTATTACAAACGACAAGCGTAATAGTAAAAGCAATTTTTCACCTGCTGAACTATGTCACCCAATACGGCGCCACAAAATATCAACATCAATATTCTTCGCGTAAACTAACCTAGTTCAAAACGAAAAAATTCCCACGCGAGACGAAACGGATCATTATGAAATAGGTATTAGAAGCGTATTAATTAGCTGCCAGCCGACCGACGGTTTGTATCAGTCCAACTGGATAAATAGATTAATAAATCCCTTATTAATATTAGTCGCGGGTTTGTTTCTTCACCGTTCACTGACGAGCGCAAACGTAAACCTCGATTATTGAAAATAAATATCGCCTTGCTGATGATGGACGTCTTGCTTTTGGAATGCTACATGTTTATGGTTTGCGGAGACGGACTGGGCTGCTCGCCAAAACGGAAGTCGAATGTGTGGTCCTACCAGAAAAGGTAGCAGTTTTTTTATTTTTTGTGAACGAATAACCGTAACGAAAAAGTAATTATTAGGCATCGTTGCTTGTATACTGTCGAGACAGTAATCTATAAATCAGAAAATGTCAACCTTGCTTTTATTGAAGAAGCGTGACGACTGTCAAAATCTGGCAACAGTGCGAAAGCTTCGGAAAACGTCTGTTTTTATATACTTTAATCTTTACTGATACTGTTTTTTCTGTCTCTTACAAATGTCCTAAGATTAGGAGATGTTGTAACTTTATTATTTGTAGATATTCCTGCTCGTTTCCGCTGTTTTTTAAACTTGCAGGCTTCTGAAATTTTACAGCAGCATAACGGACATAAAGGTTGTAAAATCCCCGTAAACTTTAGTTAGCATCATTTCCTGTTATACGCTTTTAGGTAGGAATTACTTTTACCTGAAGTGGTGTCGTAAAATTATATTCTAAGATCGACATAAAAAAGCAACGAGCATATTTTTTATTAAAAATAAAACGTTTTGTACAGGGTGTCAAAAATATTCTGTAACAATCTTCGAGGGATTACTGAATTAGAGAAAAAGTCCCTACACGGAAAAAAATGATAAAAAAAATGTATACTATTGTTACAGTTTGTGTTACAAAATCGCTTGACTGAATAATAATAATAGACCTCTCCCTTCCCCGCACAAGTCCCCTATTTCTGAAGTAACAAATTGAGAACAATTTTCTGCACGAACGTATGTCCTATTAGTAACGATATTAGAAATTTCTAAAAGAAAATCAATTGTATGAATAGAATAATATAACAAATATCTGAAAAATGGTTGAGTAAATTTTTGTTGACAACAGGTACTTTGGTACTTTGCTTTAGCTGATTTTAAATGAACATGTATAGTGAATGTCAAGATAACATTTCAATGTTGAACAAATCGATATAATTACACTTTACTTCGTTCAATATTTCATGTCGGTTTTTTTCTTCTCTAATGGCACGATACCTTTCCTTGAACAGGATACGAATCGATGTTTTTGTGGCGCTACTTGGGCAGCCTGTTCAAATATTGCTTTCGTCGGAAAAACGAACCCATCCAACAACATCACGCCACAATGTCAAGGTTCTGGCTTTACCTGCAGATGACCAGGGAATACCGGCTGCAACTTAGATCTACGCGGCCGATTGTGTTAGTCCCCTGTCAAAACATCACAAAACTCCAAGCGACAATGTCAAACATTGCCTACGAATATCCTTCAATGTACCAAGTGGCTCAAAAAAAACACGGGTATACGAGAAAAATGTCGACTGAAATTAATTTTTTTTATGACCGCGTGATTATGGGCGATTTAAATTCTCCTTTTCATCTTCGCCTGTACGTGTCCAGTTGCACGAAGCGCATGATGTAATCGCAGGTTAATACCTTGAAACAATAGGCAATTTATTGACTCCCATATGGGTTTTTAACATTGCTGGCACAGTAGGTCTTCCTGTTAATCGGCCGTGGATTTTAAATGCGAATAAATAAAATAAATGTCGTTCGTAAAATTTGTCATTAAACCCGTTGTGGTAATTTTACGGCTTGCAAAAGATATCCACACGAAAAAATTTTTTCCGTGCATCCGTTGTCTCTTTTAAACGACATCGCGTTGCACCGGTCGATCTCCCATTGAAGGAGGAACAAAACTAAGCACAAAGTGTTACAGATCCCAATCGAACAGTCCTCTTTCTTATTAAAACGTCCTTTGTTCGCGCCGTGAAAGCCACCAGATTGATCTTTATTAATGACGGCCTACCCGTTTGTCGCGGCTATCGATAAATCTCGATGTCCTTCAGATTTCCAGCGATATTGCCGTGTTTAAAGTTCAAGGCCTGAGGAAATTATTATAATATCGTATCGAGCGCTCGACTCGAAGAATTAATGAATATAAATGGCATCGTTTCGTTTGCAATTAAAATACAGTCAGTCCATCGTTCTTGTCCCTCGACTTCGAAAGGGACAGGGAGTATACATACGTCTCTGTTTCAGTTTTGAATAGCTAAATGGTATTCTCTTAAGTCATTTGTGTTATGTAATATAGTTCCTTTTTAGGAGAAGGCTGTGATAGACTAGACCACCATAGCCATACGTTTTCTGGGTCGGTAAATTCCAATCCAGTGACCTTTTGACGAAGATCATTTTGAAATTCTCAGGTAGCTCTAGTTGCGTCAGTTCCTTACACCGACCTGTTCCAAAACATAGAACTGAACCTTGCCCGATATCCCACCCCCGCAAGACACCGACAGATAGGCCTTTCAGAAAAATAAACACAGACACACATTCCCGTGGAATTTTAATGCTCGGGCCGTTAGAAATATTAGCTCCGTAGGTGTCTTTTTATAACGCTGGGGATAAATAACAAAGCGGCAAAGGAAATCGTGACAACGCAAATAAAAAACGTCCGTTTATGAGCGCGTAGAGCCTTCGATATAAACCTGATTTAGTGGGGCCTCACAAACTGTGACAAATTGTTTTCTAGGAGGGATTTTATGGATACGTTTTATCCCGCGAGTTATTACCGCTGTTCGGGATATTTTATGGCGTGGTGTCTGTAGATTTCTAGGCCGCAAATTGGTAGGCTCGTGCTGCGGAGGTTGTCCCCAATTTTATCTGTTTCTGTTAAATATTTTAGGGGTTTTGGAATCGGGTTAACGTGAGCATCCTTTGTGACAACTACAGTCGATAACCCCAGCATCTGATTTGTTGTAGCTTCGCAAGAAACCCATTTGTTCGTTATATATCGATCTCATTATACTTAGAACGCCTACTGACGTCGAGGAACGACTCAGTGGTGTGTTATTTGCATATTAAATGTGCTATTTTCCAGTCGATAACTTCGGAAATATGACAATAATGGGGTAAATTTATTTAATTGACCGACCTACAGGTTTCTCAAAGCAGATGATTCTCTTGTAGACGTATGTTGGTTTGATTTTGTCTTTTTACTCAACATCCCACTCCTGATATAATTGGCAATAAATAAAATTCAATTAATACTGAAACTTTTCTTTTTTTTACAGGTAAGTGACTTAAATTGGACCTGCATTATGTCTGAGTAAGTACCTTAGAAAGGAATAGACGCTATTCTTGTATGTAAGCTTAAACTTGCATAGGACCTTTGTCAAGGAAATATCTTTTGTCGACTTGCATTTAAGCTGATTACGATTTTGTGTGGTTCAGTACCTTTCTGAATAAATTTCATCAAGTCGGACTGAATAAATACTTCGGGAGAAAATATTTCTTTAAATTAAAGTTTCTAGATAGTCTTTAAATAAAGTAATGTTGGTTCAGACGACTTTACTCGGAATTCCGGAAATAGATTGAAACACTTGCTCCCCGATATTTTTTTAATAAGTAGCAAGGAAAAGCTTTTAAAATCCTATTATTTTATGCTCTACTATGAACAGAATTGCATACTGTTTCATTGCTTCCGTTCCATAAAGTGAGTGTATTATTCTTAGAATCAACTCGATTCATTAGAATTGCTAGGAAGCGTCCAAAAATGCAGCGTCTGCCACTTCTAGTGTTCATTGTCAGCTTTTTTTCCTATCTAGTCTATCCTGTTGTGTCTCTTTATCAGTAACATGAAAGATATTCTCATCTCTTCTTTGTTGGTACATAGCTAGAGATTAACCGAGTTTAAGGTCGTTGATTCCAGTAATAAATATTAATAATCGATGGACGAACAGTCGTCGTTGCCTTGTCGCTAATTAAGTTATTATATTGCAATTCGTTTTACGATGCGCTTTTGATATAGAATGATGCACCGAAGAGTAATTGTACAACAAAATACTGTAAACAGTAAACATTTACCTTCATTTAATAATTACCATATTCTTCTTTCTTTTTGAAAATTAACAATCCCCAAATATACACAGCTCGAGTTTATCTAATCTCCCGGCAGTCGCCTATACGAAAAAAACGAATTAATATTCAAACCGTGCCTTGTTGACTTTATTATCTCAAAATACACAATGTGTAGGATATGTAAACAGTACAGCGGCTCAGAATAAGAGGGGTTATTCACCTTAGGCTCTTCAAAAGGATCTTATTGATATAGCAGCAGTTGGTCTTATTGCTCGTGTTTTGGGAACTTTCATTTCCCGGATAGTTTTATGTTTTTTGCAATACTCGTATGTATTTCTTAAAGTCTACGTACATTTTTAGTTTTTGTTTACATTTA
Organism: Anoplophora glabripennis; assembly: GCF_000390285.2. Lineage (NCBI taxonomy): Eukaryota > Metazoa > Arthropoda > Insecta > Coleoptera > Cerambycidae > Anoplophora > Anoplophora glabripennis. The sequence continues at coordinate 157,694 of NW_019416370.1, read as the reverse complement.
TTGTAAAATTAATCACAGTTTCTATCCGGAAAGTTGATATTGGTTTAACCTTGAGTCAATTGATTTTCTATTACTTTTTTCTGAAGCTTTTTGAATTTGAAAAGTTAACGTGGGATTTGCGTTTTTTTGGGACACTTGTGTAATACAATAATGGGGATATTGTTATTTATTACAATTTATTTTAGCATTTCTACCAAATTGTATTTCCTAAAATAATATTCCTTTATTCCTTCGCTGATTTGCCAGGTAGAGCTGAGAGCTCTAATACACGCTGGGGAAGTTGTCCTGACCTGAATAAGTAATATTTCACTGAGGATAGCGAGGGTAAATAAATTTCAGTAAATTGTCACTATTTGCCCGTCTATTAATTGGACGTTATATTCTGAAAGCCCCTAGGTCCAAAACATTACGTCAATTTCATCGCAACACTCGTGCACGAGATCTGAATTTTAGGCATAAATTGTCTCTGTCTATTAATTTTAATCAAGGGGGACAACCCCTCATTATGCAGACGACGACGGCGATAACGGCGCTATGTTTTAGGACGAAACGTTGGGGTATATATGCATACCGATCTTTTGTGACTTCTAAAAGCTTAAAAACTTTTTCCAAGATTCTTAAAAATTTATTAAATAATTAAATACTCACCTTACTTGGGAAAATACGCGAAAATATTTGGAACTGCTGAAGTCGGGAGGGAATAACACGTATATTAACGTAATACGTCACAATAAGTCGCCGTATGGGGGTTGTAACTGAGTCACATTGAACGAGTGTCACAAATCCTGCGGCATTTGGTGCTTGGTAAAATAGAAAAACGATGAACGTAATATTCGTTCTGCGCCCGCCACATTTTGTCAACATTTACCGTATACCATATATATAATATTTGGAAAACACATATTTTCTCTATACAGCCGTGGACAATAAAAAGGTTTCGATCGCGAAGGAATATCTGTATTTTTACACTCATTTATCTGTGAAACAAAACCTAAGAGCTTTAGCTATTAGGGCACTAGGTAATTGTGTCCAAAGATAACTAAAACCTCGCTTATTTTATTTTGCGTCGTATCAGAACACTTAATAAGTCTGCTGCAGGTCACCTGGCGCTAAAACAGCTTTAAGTACCGACTAACAAGTTTTATTAGGTCAGTGCCCCCAATGTGCTCGAAATCCTTCAGAAACTATTAAGATATCAAGCGCAGTGACTATTTATCAACATTGTGACACACCCCGAAACACGACACGACTAAATAACCCTTGCAGCAACACTTGTATCGGTTTAAAAAAAAAAACTGATGGATATTATAAGTTATTTTTAGCTCATCCCGATAAAGAAACTGTAATAAAATGTTTATATTCTCCATACTACTATAGGGAGGCCACGATACTGGTTATTCTCGTGGTTTAAGAAGCGGAGGTAAAGATAAAACTTGCCTTTAGGATCGAGATCGACAGTTAAAAGGTGAAAAGTTTAAAAAGTGGTTGTTTTCCATTAACTTACCATGAAAAGTTTCTTGGCTCTAAATTATTATAGAGTTCTTGAAACGATAAAATGTGGCAGAGTAGCTCCGAAGGAGCTGTGGCAGTCAATGAAGCAAATAAACAACATAATGTTTCTGTATATTTTAATGTCAAAAGAGGAACGGAACCGAATATCAAGCGGCACTTAATGTTTCGCAGAGATGCTTTTAAAATTGAAACAAACAGGAACCGTTTCATTTTGCTAGTGGAAAAAAAAACGCGCGGAACAGTCATTTATTCTGTCTCTTATACCTTATAAAATATTTAGCGAAAGCTTTTCCGAGAGCCCAGGCACTTAGGGCTAATACTCGCCGAGCAGGATCCGCTTCCCGATAAAATCCCGAAATTCCCCGGGGTCCTGATTTAAAAACATCCCGACCGTCGCGTCGGAACATCTCCATAGCCCCGTTACTCATTACGCCGGGCTCAGGGTGACCTACGCATTCTGAAAATTTTTCATAATCCATCGGACCCTCACTTAGATGTCTATTAATTTCTATATTTCTGAACTTTGATGAAACCGTTATATTAAGTTTTCAAATTAGAAAAGAGGATAATTTCAACTGAACAAAAAAAAATTGTTGGATGTACAATCGAAAATTCATTAAAAATGTTTTATCTTCACGCCACTGGGATTTAGTGAACTATAAAACAGTTATTTACAAAAAAATTTTGTCACAAAAAATCCGAAACGAATTCCATTCAGGGATCTTTTTATGTATTTTAATGTACAGGGTGTCCCTGAAAAGGATGGACAACGCTTGACCACAGGTGCCTTGGATGAAAACAAGGCTATTTAGCCTAACTTGCCTATATACAAAAGTGCACGCATACTGAGATATAGCCTTCTAAATATAGAACAGATATTAAAAAATATAAATTCTGTCGTCATTGGCGTACATACGAAAAAGGTACGGGATAGCCAGTGGCGCACAGGTACTAGAAAGAGAACATCCTGTATATGTATTATCACCAAATTATATATTTACATTGCCCATATATAAAAAAATAAGTGTACCAAATTTGAAATTTCTAAGACAAACAGTTTTCAAATTATTTGAAAAAAACTAGGTTATCTGTTCTATATTTAGAAGGCTATATCTCAGTAGGCGTGCACTTTTGTATATAGGTAAGTTAGGCTAAATAGTCTTGTTTTGTTTTCATCCAAGGAACCTGTGGTCAAGCGTTGTCCCTCCTTTTCAGGGACACCCTGTATATTCGTGTTTGTAATACCAGGTAAGATGGATACCAATGCTGGCTTTATTTGGGACGCACTGTATATTTCCTTTATAAAATCGCTTCAAAGAACCTTAATCACATCCCTGTTCCGCCAAATTCCTCCCGAATAGGTATAAAAATCTCCACCAGAAAAATATTACACCTCCGGAGTTGATATAAATCAGATCCAACTTCCGGAAATTCAATTCCGGTTTCCGGGTGGGTTTGAGGGCCTCCGAGGTAAATAAAACGCCGTTCGGGCCGATCCGGCGACGAGCAAAAAATCTAATTACGGGGAAAAATCCCCGCCGCGTTCATCTTTTGTTTCGTGGTTTCATTTTGATCATTCGGCACCTCTTCTGCCGCGTGCAGGCTGGAGGACCCGAAACCGCGCTCTTCAGTCCGACAGGACGGTCGCGGAAGAACGGATGGATCGAGGGAGGCTCTGCCGGGAGCCTCCGGTACAGGCCGGAGTGTAGTAGTCTTCGATTCTTAGACTAGAATCAAATAAAGACTGTCTGATGGTCGTATTTATTTTTTCTTTAAGTGTAGTGTTGATCTACGAAGAAATCTACAAAGCCGTTGATGAAGTTTATACAAAGTGTCCCGATTTAAAAGTGTATTTCGAGACACATTGTATGTATCGAAAAGATTCTACAAAATTTAAAATTTTAACGAACTTAATTTTATTTGTGTCACAAATGTTTTTTACGATAATATGATAATAATCTCACAGGTTATATTTTTTAAGTTATTTAAAGATTAAATACTTTTTAAGGGCATGATTTTCTTTATTTATTATTATCAATCATTTCAGCATGATGCAAACTTTTATAAGTCGGATTAATTTTGATTTTAGATTAGCTGCCATCAATCAAATCAGTGGATAAGTGTCAGTTCATTTAAATATATGTCAGCCAAAAACAGTGACGTATTCCTGTGTCGAATTAAAACATTTTGGAATTCTTTAGATTCCAGAAGGGGTCACATTCGAATATCAATTGATATTTTTACATCATTAGAAAAAATGCAAAGGAGTTTTTTTTTTAAACTGCCAAGTTATGTTACTGAGGTAATATTTGTACTGACCCTAGAGTGACGTGACAAAGCCGATAATACTTTATTTTAAATCCGCAACCGGTTATTTTTCTTCAATATAGAACGAAATTAGGCATTACGGATCACCCTCTGTCCCGGATTAAGGGAATCGTCTTAGTCGTATGGATTCCCGAGCAGATGGCGAACAAAGGCGGTTTTTCTTAACTCCTACGTCTCATCGCGACGTCCCTTTTAACATTTAAATTATAAAGAAACAAACCCTCGTCGCGTTTCGTGGGGAAATTTTCACTTTGCGGTTTTATCCCCTCCGAAATCCGTACGGTAAAGAGACCTTAATCGAGTAAATGTTAATATTTCGATAACTCGCTGGCACTTCTCCAGTTTCATTCGAATCGTGGGCTGTAAAGGATCCTGAGCGAATTACAACAAATTTTTGTCAATGTTGTGAATTGCAAAAAGTTTATTTTTGTAAATTTTCGCAATAAATTGGTATATCGCAAGTGCTATTCAACGCAACTATGTAGTTAGAGTTGGATAGTTGGAAGGTACAGCAGTCGACGTTAGATCACACTTAAGGATGGCTCCGCGAATTCCCGAGAACTGCTGTTCGGTTGCATCCTGCCTTTCTCTGCAAACGACTTCGAATGTCAGATTCGGAAGTTGAGTGAAAATTTTTTATATCGGAGAATAGACAGCATGTTGAAGCATCTTGCGCATAACGATGATCCTTTTCCTTAGCCTTAGGAAGTAGTAAGTAGGAAAACGAACGAGCAACGCTGCTTAACCTTGCATATTTAGCGAGCCACAGTTAGGTTTGCAATAACAATAATTACGATTAGCATACAAACGATAATCGAATCCGAAATGCAGATTGCATAACAAATGTGTTTGATCGAATCATTCGAAGCGGCACATTTGTCTATTTGGTGTGCGTTTCTCGTTAGCGGCCCTAACGAATTTAAATAACACACGGCGAAAGACGAGATGTCCTTATAATTAAAAAAATCCGCCCCGTCACCGGCGATCCATCAAAAACGTCACGTGCGGTCGCGAATCGCCGATTTTTATCAAAGGACTCCCGGTATAATTGATAGCGGACGTAAAATCCTGTTTTGCGGATAGAAAGTAATTTTAGATACTTCATTGCGAAGAAAAAATAAACACAATTTCCATTCGTTTATCAAAGCCGAAATATCCAGGAAAGTGATTCTCCATTGCAATTGTTTTAAATATCTCTAAAAGAGTTGAAATTTAAAAAAGTGCAAGCTAGAGAAAAGTTCTTTCTGGCAGCATCAGAACATAACTATTTTTAGCCGCTTTCAAGTAAAACGCAGTTTCCAACTATGCCACAAACACAATAACACCAGGCAATATACCGGGTGTCCCATTTTAAAGAATACACGCGAATAACTCTTCAGTTAAGGGCTTAATGAAAAAAATTTTCAAATAAAAGTTGTAGGGTTTTGAGGGGGACATCTGATGGTGACCTTGATCATGTCTTTCAAGGTCAAGTAGATTTTTTCAAATGGAAACATGTTTTTGACACCAGAAAGAAGAGAGCAGAAAATTTTACATCCGACTATGACCTTCACCATGACCTTCAAGGTCATTTGAAGGTCAGTTTAGTTTTTGTTGCAAAATTCTACTTTTGAGACCAAAACGGGCCATTTCACATCCATCAATGACATTGACCTTGCCCGTGACCTTCATCATGACCTTAAGTTTCAAAAGTCATTTGAAGGTCATTCTAGTATTTTGCAGGTAAAACTTTAATCTTGTTCACATTTTTCTTTTTGATATGTGGGGCTCGCCATAATCTTCTAGAATACCCATTAACCCTTTGCGGCATGCATTTTTTATTCAAATGATTTTAAACTCAGACTAGCTCAGAATTTAGTAATAGTTAAATCTGATACGGCGGATCCAATATGTTGAATACTCGACCTTGAGTTTTAACGTAGGTTGAAGCATTTTCAAAGTTAGTTCATATGAATATTAAAAATGTTTTACCAAAAATTGGTCGGCCATATTTGATTTGAATATTTTCAAATTCTGACTTCATATTCGCTATCAGCGCCCTCGAAAACCACCGTATACTATTCAGCAAGACGGAAATGAATTTTGCAACAAAAAACTAAAATGACCTTCAAATGCCCTTGAAGGTCATGGTCGGATGTAAAAGTTTCCGCTCTTTTCATTTCCGGTATCAAAAATATGTGTCCAATTGAAAAAATCAACTTGACCTTGAAATGACCTTGAAGGTCATGCTTAAAGTCACCATTAGATGTCCCTCTCAAAACCCTACAAATTTTATTTTTTTAATTTTTTCATAAAGCCCTTAAGAGATATTCACGAATATTTTTTAAAATGGGACACCCGGTATAAACAGTAACTACAAACTAAAAGGGTACGATTGAATTATTCTCGCTTAAAGGATTACCTACATTGACGAACTGTATATTCCTGTTAGCGAAATTTTCCCTTTTAAATACTCGGGGAATAGGGAAGTCGACGACAAACCCGGATTTTATTCCGTGATTTGGCGTCCTTCACGTTGGGGAGGACCGAATTCCGAAAGCGTAATTGTTTAATTAAACTCCGTTTCATGCTCTTCATAAAACTTTCAAGAATGTCCCTTCAGAAAGGGAAAACACGATGTAATCTGGAAAAAAATTCGCCGTTTTCTTGCTCGCATAAAATAATCACAAAAAAGCTCTTTGCAATGATTTGACTCTTTCATATAGTCGTTGCTGACAACACAAATGAGGAATATGATTAAAGATATATTAGATCTACGTAAAGTTTCTTTTCAACATGACTAAAATATACCAGTCCAGTTTTTGCTGTCAAACATTGTACAAGATTCTTGCACTGACGTCATGGCATAGAAAAGTAAAATTAGAAATGAAGTGAACTTATCTCTTTTCTGTATACGTCCAATAATACCTTAGCCATGCCACCCAAACCAAATAAATGGCATATCCACTTACGAGTTACGTGTAGGAATTCGTGTCGAACTTGCAGTAATCGCATATTTCGCCTTGAGGGTCATTCCAGGAATTTCCTCCAAGTTAGAGCGCAACAACAGCCTCCGGAGGCGCTCAGCGACTCATTATTTCAGTTTGCGCCGGATATTAGCAGGGATACTGCCATCGGCGTACGCTTTGTTAAAAATTCAATGTCAACACGCGACTTGCCGGGTACAGCGGGTCCGCGTTGGAACCCGAAGGGTGGAGTGCGATGGTCGTAACAAAAGCGAATGTATGTACCATTATAGGTGTGGACTACCGAGGGATTGATGTCCGAGTAGCGTGCGTGAGCTATGTGGGTCACATGCAATCCTTATCGCAAGCAAAGAAGCAATGAAATATAATTAGGATACCCCATTCATTAGTTTAAATTGGTGATTGGATCTACTTTGTTGTCTGGATGTACATTGTTGATTTGATGGAAAGTGCTTTAACTCACTGCGTCTGTTAGGACTAATTAAATGTAATCGTTTTTAATAATTATATGCATTAAAAAACAAACTGAACAACTAAATACGTAGTTGTAGTATATGTTACCGATGAAAGATATTTCCTTATGCACATGCGACAAGGTGGGTTTGCCATTTACTCGAGAGGGACTAAAATAATGCGACGCTAGAATGTCGGCAAAAATTTTCCGCAAACCTCGCTAATTTACCGCACAGGTAAGTATTTATTATATTCAGGAGTTCACGTGAGAGTACTGCTAAGATTCCTCGACTGCTGACATCAGTATACGCGCCTGAAATAGTTATTTTGCATCCCATACAAAGCGTCTAGTGTCTAAAGAGTAGTAAACTTACAGGATGTTCCTGTTAAGATGATTGATTTCAAAAATAGAATACTTATGTATGTTTTCAGCCAAGAAAATTGAATAATTCCAAATATTTCGAATTTTCACCACCAAGAACGGCGGTGACAACATTTTTAACATTAAGGCGATGTTTCGCATGGTACTAGCTATGTCCTGTACAAATTTAGTTTCGTGCAACTCTCGGTTTCAAAAATACAACACCTATGTTTGTATTCAGTCACGAAAATTGAATAATTGTTCTTAGCTCTGGTAATGTCAGTAATACAGTATAAAGTATTCCACACAAAATCAATTTAAGCCAATTACTTTTTAACATGAGGTCAACGTACGGATTCCAAAAAATTGTTTATATTAGATTCAGTGAAATAATTTAATATATACGATAATTATAACTATATTCCAGAAATACTAACTGGAGTGTAGCATTGGTTCAGAACGTGTATCATTGAGGACTGGTTCTCTAAAACGACGCCCTACAAACAGATAAATCCACTTTAAAAGTCGAAACATAAAATCAAGTCGCGACGCCGACAGTCCTAGGCCGGGATATACGGGTCGAAGGGTGCCCTGGTTGCTCTGATAAGTCGTTATGGCAACGGGGTCGCAGGGCGTCCCGCGCGTCGCGACGACAACACGCTCGGCCGACAGGGACGGCCAATTACGATCTGCGAACTTGAATCATGGACGGCCGTGTTTGCGGAATACTCGATGAAATCGGTGTTTATTGTATCTGATGATCTGTTTTTTTTCCTGTAAAGATGAAATGTCACACTTCTTTGTGTCTGTATCTTAGAACTGTCATCTACATCTCCAACGATCACCTGTATAACGCATTTAAAGCTCCTCTCTTTTTCTTAGAGCATTTCCTTAGTACAGTCCTATGATATTTGTAGATAATTTAACGAAAAAGATACACTTCACTTTTGCATAATCTTTTTTATCTCTATCTTACTTCTAAACAAGACATAGTTCCTATTTTTTAATGGTATAGATTAGCGGGTATCTCGTTTTTCATTGACGATAGTAACTTACAAATAGAAAATTGTCTTGGAGTTAAAATAATATGTTCGACTTGAAAAAAATACTCGACAAAACATTCCAAATACCGATGCAGATTTGCATTGAACTATCAACTTCGCCGATAAGTAAAACTCGGTCAGGTCCCATTTCATTTATCGGTACGACTTTCGCTGTGGGATGGCCTTTCGCGTCTTAGAAGGCTATTTTTTCACTCGATCTAATGGGCTTACTCGGCCGCAAATTCAATCAAGGCCAACTGGATGAAATTCTCACTTTTTCAACGCGCAACATACGATACTTCGTCCAGGCACGACTTGACTTTGAAAAGATTATTACGGGATGTGATGACATGTTTTTCTGAGTTATTTGTATAAATGACAGTTTTATTAATTGCCCTGGCCTTGTCTGCAAGCAATTTTTGTAATATCTAACTACAGTAAATGTATTTGTGTCGCATATTATCGAGTCCGTGCCAGAGCCGGTAAATGCTGCTTCGCCTGAGCCTAAATACTATCGAATGGTCCCAAACGGCATTCGAGACTATTGCTAATTCGGCTTAGAGTGTAATTAAATGGCCATTGAGGCGAAAGGGTGCTTTTCCGCATTCAAAAGGGTCGTTTTTCGACGCACATGTGGTCTTATTTAAAATTCAATTACGTTTCAACCCCTTCAATCTCCGGCGGGTTTTGATTTATGGCGATTTTGTGCCAATCGAGAGCGATTTTTTTGCTAACCGCTTTTTTATTTCAACGATACGTTTCTTTTGTACTGTGATCCTCAAGCATCTTTTTAGGAATCACCCAAAGTGGTGAGGACCATGGACTTACATTTTCCGAATTTCCAGACTTCTCTGCTTTAATCTACGATGCTGAATAGTAAGTGGACGGTTCGGTCAAAGGGCCCGAATTATATTTAATATTCATACCACCTCTGTACCTCCGACAGATCGCTGCATAGTGGGAGTATTTAAATGTAAATTGGCCATTCCTCAAAGACATGACTTATTATTCGCTATGAACTATCGATTGTCCTGTCGGTCCCGTTATGCAATCAAACTTTAATTAACAATCCGGCGGACGGGACTAGCAATTAAGGTTTTACACGTCTAGACTGAAATTGCCGGAATTATTATTATTTACCTACATGCACTGTCTTTTTTGTTTATCTGTTCAGCAAATCGAGCGAGATACTCCCCCATATAACCAGATACATTATTTATGCATAAATTAGCAGTAGGTACTTTTAATGAAATCAATTTTAACGTAAACAGTTACATATGTTTCTAATATGGCTGTAAAAATCAAAAGAATAGAAGTATATAAACGAAATAATCAGAACTTTTTCCGTGGAGGTTTGTAAATTTACCTAGAACAGGGAAATTCCCGCAGAGCTGGCAACCTCGCGATTGATAGCGCGACAGCTCGCGCCCATCCGAGGTACCGCGACACTCCCTGTCAAAACCATCCGACGCTGAGTTATTGCCTTCCCCACTGATTAATTTTGACACCACTACAGATCCAATAGAGGCCGAGTGATTTATGTAATAAAAAAAAAGGTCAAGTTCGAGAGTGGATTGAAAATCCTACGCGAGCGCTGCACCAGGTCTCCCCGATCTCCAAGTAAAGGGCCTCGCTGAGTGGCACCGACCCACTACCCGTCGAATGTGACAAATGGCTTCTCCCGTATCGAGATTATTTTTCAATAAATCAATTGACGCCCGTCGCCGTCGGAATTCCTTGCCCGTCGCAAGATGACTGGAATGTCGCTAGGAATTATATCAGCTCAGGAATCGAATTTCTTGTACGGGCTAGAAAATTTCCACGCTCGTTTTTTGTATTAATATTTTATCACCAAGTACCCCAAAGACTGTTATTTACTTATATTTCACTACCCGAACAATAAGCAAGGACTCATTCTCAACATGTAGATCTGTGCGAAGGAAATTCCGTGTGGTATCAGTTTAGAGAGTTTCAAAAATTGTTAAATGTAGATCAACTAACAGATTTTAATACAAATTTACCTGGTATAAACATTATTGAAATTACTAGTTACAGTTCTCGCTATTGCTATTACTGTAACTTTATTTTTTGCCGTTTGGGTTTTCTATTCCACAATTTCTCCTTTTCTCCATGCAGATATCAATTTTTCTATTAATCGACTATGGTAAGGCGCATCATCGACGGCAATCACTGCGACATGTTCGTAGTAGATGCAAACCATTTACCAAATACCTCACTGTCCTCATAATAATCTCCTGTTCCTTGCATTGGACACATGTAAATAAAAAATCCGCATTCACTTTCGATATGTGAAGAAAATAAACGTTTCTCCATCATCGTTAAATGTTCGGAAGATGGGTAAAATTCAAATTGTGTGCGTCAGATATTATGTGTTATTTCTTACAAATAGTTTAGATATCGCTCACTGTCTATATTTGTAACCGATATCATACATATTGTCCGTTGGACAGATATGAAGTCGTTTTTATATTAATCTGCAATTCACCACATGAAATCTTTGTAATTAACATCATCATTTGAAAATACCCATGATCAAACAAATTGAGCGATTGTAAAAACATTAGCTTTGTTAAATGTTACATCACGTCTAATCTAAATTATTTTAATCTATTCAAGAAGTGAGCGAAAATCAAACTCAATATGATTTGATTGTAATTACTTTAGAAATAATAAGTATAAAAAAATATGCTGGATTAAAAATATATACATCTTTTTCCATTAATAATAAGTGTAATAAATATCGACGTTTCGGTAGTTTTTAGAAAATCCTTCATCAGGGAATTTAATTGGTGCAAATATGAGTAGAACCTTACGTAGCGATCCCTTCCCCAAGCGATCACCACGTACCGCGAAAAAATACATCAGCCTATATCGGAATCCGAAAGTGAGTCGAAAAAGCTCTTGAATATGTATGCGGCCATTTTTCATCGACTGCCGATATCGCGTCCGTGGTCCCTCAGCAGAAAAAACCTGGAAATGCCTCCCGTTTCGAATACGTATCGAATGTACAATAGATGGGGAGCGGAGAGAGTGAGGGGTAGTTCGCATTATATTGATATTTAAGGCTCGTAGTGTCGACACCTCGTAGTCTCCTCATACTTTCGTCATTTCCCTGAGAGAGGCATTTTTTATGCATAAAGCTGTCGGATGTATTGACGTACCTTCGTATTTTCCGCTCGAATGTGTTCAAGCATTTGCCTAAACCAACGTTTTTTTCGTGCAATCTTTATTAACAGATGTCAGTAGCGGTATTGCTTGAAATTGCTTCCTTAACTGCAATAAAGAATGACTTAATACACTTGAATTTATGTCTCCTTAATTCTCTTTTATTTTTATCAAAGTTTTTAAATGACTATTCTCACATGCTTTATTTTTTGTTTCAGGTAAGTGTGCCCAAGCGAATTCATCCTCATTGGTTTAAGATAAAATTTACGTAAGTAGATATACTTACCTACCACGGAATGAAAGAAATTTTTTATGTATTTTAACAAACAACTTAGCTTTAAATATTTATAATTACACACTAGTTTTGCCAAAAAGGACTGTACGGAGTAACCAGTCCATGCCCCAAAAAACCATCGCGTGTCTTTCAAACACCTAACGCCTCGATCTCTATGGTCGCACAAAAACTTTTTATCGTCTCTCAACGGCATTAGTCGCCTTGGAGGATTACATTTAACGCTCCGGTGGCTCGGGCGATTTTTATCTGGAAACGGCTACCTCTCCATGGTACAAAACGGCGTTTTTTCTTATTTCAATAGTTGGTCTTAATAATACGTTTCAACGTAGATATATACAGTGGTCGGCTAGAAGCTAAATTGTGTTTCGATTGTCGTTCAAAAATGAATGGGATACGTGAATCAATTACGGACCCGACCTTTTTATTTCGAACAATTTGGGTTTTTCGCTCAAGTAATTGTAGTTCGCGATTATTAGAGTTTGATTGAATATTTTTCAAGGAATGCGGGAGGATGTTGTGTAATAGACCGGGACAAAAAAACCGTAAATAAAAATGCAGGAATATATTATAAAATGTAATAAGTATTTAAGCTAAAAAATGGTCTCACAGAGCGTTGAACTTCATCTGTTGCGATGATCATGAATATCTATCGAACTTGGCTGTTCGTTTGCAACAAATGGCAGTTTGTCTGATAAGCATCCAGTTAGAAAACAGCTTATGGTTGACATCCCGCTTATTATGCATTGATTAGAAGTAGCAGATCATAGTTGCGATAATTTTAATCAACCGATTGTTTTTGTTTATACGCAGACCTTTACAAACGTTATAAGTTTGTTTCACTAAATACACTGACCACTTTAACTTTTACGATAAAATCAAATTATACAAATTCTTTTTCGGTACTAGTAAACACATACTCGAAGCAGGAACTCGTTAAAAACGTTGGTTGTTTGTTTTTTGACCTTCTATGACCCTGTTGACATCACAGATGTAGTCAACCTGCATATTCCAATAATATAAACAATGATCAAATACGTGCTGTGCAACTATTGGTCGAAACAGATTGAAGGGCAATCCTAAGAAACGCCTTCGTGTATAACGGACTTCACATCGCATAATAGTTCTCATTTCGTGCGTATCATTCGCGGCGGCTTAATTTTATTGCCGTTTTATGTTGTCAATTGTTTTGTTGTCTAAATCCGTCTACAACAATTTAGACGGAATAAAACGAAGAGATTCGAGCTTTAAAGTACAGCACGTGCCCCGTTCCCAATTCCGCTCGTTAAACTTAGACGAGTGGGTTAACAAAAATCACGTACTTATTTAATTATCCCTCTTCCGCCGTCGGTGCCCGCCCTCGCGGTACGGTGCGCGTCGTAAAACATCGCGGCAGCATTTCCAATTACGCGACGTCGTTTCTTCAGGTTTATCGCAATTGTCCAACCTCTCCATTACTGACGGATCAATTCGGGCTGTCTATCGGACGAGCGATTCGATCGGTGGTGGAAATTACAACCGTCCACACGTGACCGACATAAAGAAGTCGCGCAAGTTGGGGAGGAAGTGTTGCAGTTTGCTCGCAGCGATCGCAACTCGATATAAGTAAAACGCTTTTGCTGTAGAAAGATTGGAAGTAGCGGTAAAAATGTTTTTGTATAATAAATACACTTCTGCAAAAAATTAAAGGAGCAAAAAAATTTTTCGAATTTTTAGTGATTTTTCAGAATGCTGTATCTCAGTTAAAAATGATCGTATCAAGGTTTTAAAAAAAGCACCGATTGTCTAGTTTCCAGATTTCTTAGCTCAAAATTTTTAGGAGCGACAGTCATCGCGAAATTCTAAGAAATAAGACAAAAACATTTTTTTTTTAATTTTTTTGCGTTTTTTTTCTCGGTCCACGGGCTTGGAAAAATTTTTTACACAAAAATCATGATATGGACTTGATAGCCTGTTCATTCAGCTTTAATTTCTTATTTTAAATTTTTCTCTACGTTAATTTGACCCGGAGATATTCGAATACGAATACAAAAGCATCCTTTTGGCTTTAACGATCGATATCTCAGCAACTAATGATCAGACAGAAAATTGACGGGCAGTTTCGAAATCTCGAATAAATTTCCTACAAGGCTATGTAGCGTTCCTGGAAGATCAATCTATCGAACGGGTTTTTCGGACCGCTTAATCAAAATTTCAGAAAAATTTAAAGGAGCAAAATTTACATTTCTGAGCCCCCTGTAACGTTTGTAAAAATGAAAAATTTTATTTTTTTTTCAATTCTTTCACAATTGGGCATTTTTTGCTCATTGAATTTGAAAAAAAAATAATTTTTGAAAAACCGTTCGATAGATCGATCTGCCCATTTATGGAGCTTTTGGGGGTACATCGAGGTGTAAAAATTCGTACAAGCATTAGACTCTCCATCGATATTAGCAAAGATGCGGTCGACTTAGCAAAACAAGTCAAAAAGTCACTTTTTTTCACTTTTTTCAAGTTAATGTCGAGGATGAAAGAAATTTTTTTTCTTCCAGGAACGCTACATAGCCTTGTAGGAAATTTATTCGAGATTTCGAAACTGCCCGTCAATTTTCTGTCTGATCATTAGTTGCTGAGATACCAATGGTTAAAGCCAAAAGGATGCTTTTGTATTCGTAGTCGAATATCTCCGGGTCAAATTAACGTAGAGAAAAATTTAAAAAAAAAAATAATAAAGCTGAATGAATAGGCTATCAAGTCCATATCATGATTTTTGTGTAAAAAATTTTTCCAAGCCCGTGGACCGAGAAAAAAAACGCAAAAAATTGAAAAAAATTTCGTTAGTCTTATTAATTAGAATTTCGCGATGAGTGTCGCTTCTAACAATTTTGAGCTAAGAAATCTGGAAACTAGACATTCGGCGCTTTAAAATGCTTTTTTTAAAATCTTGATACGATCATTTTTAACTGAGATACAGCATTCTGAAAAATCACTAAAAATTCGAAAAATTTTTTTGCTCCCTTAATTTTTTGCAGAAGTATAGTTACAGATCTAGTTTTCCATATTTTCAACGGTTTAAAAGTTATGGAGGGGTTTTGTTAGGTCCCGTTGGAATATGTGGGAAATGTACGATTTTTCCATCAAAACCCGAAGACTCCGGGTCAAACCCGGAGATCTGGCAACCCTACTCAGTAGTGACTCATTTTTTTGACGAAATAGATCTCAACCTGGAATAAAATTTTAAAATATATGTACCTCCGCAAAATATAGTCCCCTAACTTTTTCTCAGTCTTGACAACTTCCCAGGGCTATTTACAACTCTAATATAAAATAACATTCCCGACTTTCCTCTGTTTCTCTTGGAAAATCCAAATCCAGAGCTCTGCGAGTTCTCATCTCTTTTTATCAAAACAGAATTATTAACCGGAACGCGAACCGTTGTGCAATAAATGCAATGGCTTTGCGAGGATCGCTTTTGTGAGAGGTGAATTATATTTTTGCTTATTACAATTGGAAAGCTCGGTTGTAAGGTAACTGCGATTCTGCTGTACTGCTCTTTTATGCTCGAAATAATTTATTATGCGATTTGTATTACCGTGTAAATGGAATAACATCGGTAAACAAGAAAACATGTCGGGTATATTTATTGTATTCAACTTGTGTATTCAATTATTGTACTATACAAGTAGGGAAAATTGATTTATTGCTGAAATTCTTCTTCGAAATTTTTAAATGCGTAAAAATTCTGAATAATAGATATGCGAAATCGACAATCCATTACATTTTCGCATTGAAAAAAAGCACGCGGCACCGTAACATTTCATAATCGCGTAACACTTCCGGAGTTGAGAATTGAATTTGGGCCATTCGGCTAAAACCTATTATAACTGAATATACATTTCATCAATTCCCCATTTCCCGATACGGACCGGGCTTTTGTACCTCGCGAATCAATCCACCTGACGTATTTCTGAGAACGCCGTACCCTGGCAAGAGCGACCTTGGTAACCACGTAAGCCAGAAGGAACCCCACAGGTTCGAAGGCGATCGAAAAATAGTCGTTCCAGCGACGGCGATACTTTTGCGACTCGAAAGTGGCATGAAATTTAATTTACCGCTCGGGAACGTGACAAATATAATAACAGGTTTTGCTCGGGAGGACGAAAAAATGTCGTCGCGCCGCGGCGTAGCCGAAACAAGGTTTGATGTGATTTCGGTCGAGGCGGATGCTTTGGAAATCGTGAAAATCTGTGTATGAGTCATAACCTAAAAGAAACACGATTTTATGTAAATTCGCACAAAGTACTACTTTAAAAATGGTCGAGATAATCAACATTAACCTAGAATTATTACTACTAACAGTATCCTTTCGACGTTTCAACTTGCTTACAGCGCTCTTGAAACATGCAACTTAGGCATTAGAGACGTCTTTTGCCGTACAAAAGCTTTTTGTGATGTATTTAGTTTAGTAGAAGGAAAAAACATTCGTTATGGTAGGAACTTGGAATATTGGATTGTTGCAAAAATTATTGACAATCTCGGACTAGATTGGGTGAATAAATCCTGATGTAAACCTATGACTAAGACTTCCCGCTTGTATGTTTTTGGCCTGAATGTATAATTAAAGGTTGCGCTCCACCCAGCGCAATCAAACTAATGCACCTACTCGCTCAATCAAACTTACACTGCCAACACCGCCTTTAATCGCCCTAACCGCAACAGACGGGGAATACGTGCATTAGCACTAAATTTAAGCCCCGCTTTTTGTAATTCAACTAAGACGATTATGCAAATGTCGGGGTCCCTTATTCAGACTGTTAATTAAGGCGAGACGGTTAGAATCTATATCTTTTCGGCGGCTCCTCCCTAAATCCTACTTAGCCTAGGCGCGCGCAAAATATACATCGTTGATGGGTTCGCGTCCTTTGTCTTAAGCTGCCAACAAAGCCAGACTAAGGCTGGATATATAATAGTGTCTCAGTGTTTTACCCCCCTCGTCTAACGGTTCGTTTTTTGTTTCATCACAGGCCAAATAAGTGGCTCGACTTTAGCAGAATTACCAACTTTGCTGTTGTGCCACCACTAGATGTCGCTAGTTATGTATCACGGACAGTGGTCAGCGTGATGTAATACAAGAAGGAAAAATTAAAAGTAATTCTGTTGTGCCATCGATATGATTACTTTGGCTTGTGCCTGTACTTTTAGAAGAGAACATACATAGGTATTGTATTTTTGAAACCGAGTGAGTTGTGCGAAACTGAATCTGTACAGGACATATTCAAATTTCGAGGCTGAAAACTTTTTACTTCGCACACTCGATTACCCCGGGCTCTCTCCATAAATTCAACTTTATTTCCGTATTAAACGTACCTAAACCGGAAAATTTTCCGACCTATATGCGATGGAAAATTTATGGGGATATGCTTCCTGGCTTCCTAGTTTTCTGTGGCGTTTCAAAAGGAGAAAAATTGAATATTCGCAAGAGGTTCGGTGTCAGGAGGGGTATTAAAGGCATTTTAAATCCTCATACAATTTAAATAATAAGTTTTAAACTAATCGAAATTCGTGGTAGTTTTGTACTAAATTAAAAATTTTTTCTGTTCTGTTTCTAGAGCTTTTGCTGAATTATGTACTTATATATGACGGTATTCAATAACATATCTTATATCTGATTACTGGGATAAATTCGATGATGCCACATTGAGAATTTAGCATTTCTGCATTTTCATATGTAATTGTAGTGCACACGTCGACGGATGTTTATTTTTAGTGCAGGATATTGTGCGGAATTTGCAATCTTCCGGCAGCGCAAACTTTAAGCGATTCTTCCCGTAATCCCGCAATTCCAGTTTCAGATGTGCGCTATGGCATACATTTAACTTTGGAAAGTATCTTTACGTGAGTCCGGGAAATTTCACCGGAAAAATTTAATACTCTCAAATACCGCAAAGCTGGAAAGCTTCGAGTTTATAAACAAGGTATGTTTTAACTTGACATGGAGACCATTGATTAAAAATAAAGAAATATGTCAGCAGAAAGTAACCATGGAAAGTTTTATAGCCTTCGATGCTTTTAAAGTATAGTCCTCACATTCTTAAATAAATGCCAAGAAATTTATAATATTTCCTGCTAAGACACAATAGTTTGTTAACATTAAAGTTATAGGTTTTTTATAGTTTTCTAAAACTACGGGGTGGTCTTATACGAACAGAGATATTACATTTACACTTCATTATAAATTTCAAGGTTATACGCAGTTGACGTGAGTAATTTATCTTTTGTAATTATGTCTCCTGTAATTGCCTCACATTTTATTACTTTGAGAAAATTCGTAATGAAACTGAAGATATTAATTTTATGTTCATAAACCACTACAATTATTTATTAGACAAAGGAATTATTCCAAGAAAATCTCATCAGAATACATTGTTCTCAGATAATTGCTGCAGTTTTGAATGGAACTGTGATTGCCATTTTCTCGGACGTAACATAAACTTTACTTTTTTTTACAAGTAAAACATATATTTATTATTACACCGGGATGTGAATCTTCGTCCATTTAAAAGTTGTAGAGGACCTGCTACTAAAAAACACCTTGTAAAAAGCTTGCAACATATCCCACCAAGTTACTTCTTTGTCTAAATATAACGTACCTTGAAATTATTAATGACATTGCTTTCAGTAATAAATATAATTCTCCCATTTATTCCAATAAGTATATGTATTATCATTCTTTGTACATTACGTTTGTCATTAAAAACGAGTATAATTTCGATTAGTTCCGGTTTCTTTAAAGGTCGTGATCTTTTATAATCGTGATAATTAATTTTATCTGCGAGTAAAACTACGAGCTTGTACGTAGAGAGATAAAATGTAATAAAGTTTAAAATAAAAATAAATCGTTTATTGCTTTAACATTTCCTTTCATTTAAAATTTTGTATAACTCTTATTAAAAGCAAGAAACATATCCTACATTTTATGACGGTGCACCTAATTATCTGGCGTTAAAGAACAGGGCAGGCTCAGGGTTCCTTTTCGCCCAAAAAAAATCTGTAGTAATGCTGTACTATCTGCATTACCAAGCCCCACTGACGTCAGTTCAGTGGTGACATGTCTCGATCATATTCGAATAAACAATTAATAAAAGCTCATGTTAGAATAAAATGTAATAGTACCAAAACTAATCATTGCTGTTATGAATTCTCTCAATATTGAGTTGTAATCCTTATATTGTATTTGCAGCTGTTAAATTCGGTTGAGCGGGTAACTAAATCTTTCAATTCGTGTTTTGTAATCCAGTCTTGACGGACGATATCGAATAACCGACAATCTCCTTCTTTATAGACCTTAAGGTTCGTCTTACACTGCCCTAATCTGAACGGAATCCTCCACTTTATTGTTGTATTATGCCCTGTCAGGCGTTCTTGATGTATCTGTTTCTTTCGTGATGTAATTTTATTTCCGATATTTGTCGGATATCAAGGGAGAATCCTGTATTGCTCCCCCAGCAGCGTAAGCCTCCAAGTAAACTGCCACTATTGCCAGATTACCAGATCAACGTAAAAATAAAGAACTAGAAACGTTCACGGTGAAAATTCGCGTTGCTAAGTTGGTAATATCAAAATGATTGAGACTCTAAGTTATGCTACCGCGCGTACACTGATCCGCGTTTTAGCTTGTATGACTGGTTGCCTAATATAACTAGTTTAAATGACCGTGGAAGCGTGGGTGGTGAACTAATGATTCCGTTCCCATAACATTTGCGTTTGTAAGGCTTAAACGCATATGTTTGCATAAAAAAGTAGACTGTATTAATAACAACAGTAAATGGATTTAAGACAAGGACGTGTTATACAAGGTGATTAAAAATTAACGCATAAATCCTAATGGTAATAGAATTTTACGAATATCTCCAAAGCTAAGCAAAGTATCTTTGCGAATTTTTTTATGTTTTGTTACCCCTTAGATTTATGATAAATTTCACTGGACCTTTTCGGGAGATTGTCCCAATTCCGTGAACCGTTTTTCCTTGGGAATTTTTTTAAAATCCCGAGTGGAACGGCCCATAAAACATTCTTCTTAAAGTGAGCACCGTCTCCGGTGAAACGGCGCCGTAAACTTTTTCTTCGGGCTGATGAAAGGCAGTAAAAAAGGCGGCTGCAAAGTGCTTTCCATTAGAATTGAAACGCGTTGCAGTTTTATACGCCTCCTTCCCGACGAAAGCGTTTACAATTTAATTAAAATATTCGCCTTTTTTCTATTCCCCGGCGCTTCCTACAAATCACCCTGGAGAAATTGAGTTGAAACGATAAGAGGCAGATACTGTTTAAAGTTATTATATTGCAATTCTTCCGGAATGCGAAACGCTCCTTATTCTCGGGATATTGGATGAACATTTCTCTGATAGCTAGCACCTTTGCAACCAACATTGCATTGGTACTATTAACTAAAACACCTCAAAACTTGGCGGATCCTTAATAGCCCATTAGTATTTATTTTGGTTTATTTCATAAATCGCCACATTTCTAATTAAACTTACGAGCTCTACGTTAATTACAACAGTAAGCGAAGGGTGAAAACGAGTCTGGGTCTGACTCCGCAACTTCTCGTCCTCCCGCCCCTGCAGATGTGTCCCGTCAGGGTGTCGGGACCGCACATGGATGTCACTATAATTGGCAATTTCCGATAGGCGCGCCTAACATCATCAAACCGCAGCCTGCTACGCTTAATGGGGTCACTCACCGTCCTGGTATAACGCTGAAATATCGCACACGGGAAGTCGATTTATTTAATTTACTATATCTGCAATATTTCGGAGCTCGGGTCGCTCTTTAATGTAGTGACTGTTACAGAGGTTTCACATAGTTCACAATCATTTTTATCGATTTTCCACAGTTTAAACAGAATTAATGTGTATTTTGCACACCACCAGCTTACGTGATGTGTATTAAGGTCTTGCGCAATGTCATTGATAAAGATAACAACATTGACGGAGTCCAAGAATGGACCCTTGAGGAATACCTTATGTACAGAGACACAATTGAAATAATTTCACTTCATCATCGGGTTTTTTTGAACAAATTAAAGTCAAAAGCAATGTTTTTATTATCAGCTTCTAAAGCGTTTTCGACACGGGAGAAACAGTGGATATAGACCAGGAAAATTAGCGAAAAAAAAAGAGAAACTCGAAAAAATTCCTATCCGCGATATTATTGTAAAATTGTCTAAAGGAACATAATACAAGACATCTCTCGTCTCGTGAGTCAAAAACTTTTATTAGCTAACTTTTCTATTTAAACAAATAAGTGAGGAAAACAGTTTTTTCACTTTGCAGGGAAAACCATCAATTTTGGCGAAAAGTGGCTCTCAGACAGCTTGTAGGGAATAAAATTATCTACAAAATAAATAATTAATAAATAAAAAAGTTATTGCAAAAAAACAAGAAAAGTGCCCATTTTTTATTTTGTTGATAACTATTACATTTATTGTTAAAATTGTATAAAACCTATGAGAAGTTGAAGGTTTTGTCATACTTTAAAAGTGTGCCAAAAGTGGCACAAATTATTATTTATAAAAGAATAAAAAGCATTTGAATTTATTGCAAAATTCTCAAAATTAAAAAATATTAATACAAATAATGCGGTCGATAAAATTACAATTTTAACTTCTTGAAATTTTAATATAGATATAGTTTTTTTATTATATTTATTACTAATTTTATACTAAAAAATTTTTGCAACATAATCAAAATTAATTCAAAAACTATTAATTACAACCATTTTCAATAATAGATATAATGCAATATAATACAACAATTTAATATTTAATTTTTTTCTATTTTTATGAGAAATAATAATTAGAAAATAATTTGAATTTTTACATTTAAATCCTAATTAAATAGCTAAAAAACTATTGAAAAAATAAGTTTAATGTGGCTTAATATGTTAAAAAATAACTTTTTAAATGAACAATAGCTTCATTTATATATTTAATAATAGTAAAATAATTCCGAAATTCAAATTTTAATGAATATTTCGTTTAACAATAATTTTTGTAAATTAAAAAAAAAAGTCTAAATTTCACAGCGCGCATCAATTTGAACTTCTAAAAGTACTAAAGTTCATAACTTTTGGAGCCTCCGTTATAAACAAATTGAATTGTGCGAAAACTATTGCACCTTCAGCGCCCACTTTTGCCACACTTTTAAAATATGACAAAACTCTAAACTTCTCATAGGTTTTATACAATTTTAACAATAAATGCGATAGTTATCAACAAAATAAAAAATGGGCATTTTTCTTGTTTTTTTTGCAATAACTTTTTTATTTATTAACCGATATTAATTTAACAAGTCTCATTTTGTAGATAATTTTATTCCCTACAAGCTGTCTGAGAGTCACTTTTCGCTAAAATTGATGGTTTTCCCTGCAAAGTGAAAAAACAGTTTTCCGGATAGGAATTTTTTCGAGAAAAAATTTTATTTGTTTGGCCTAATACGGCAATCGTCTAGAGTCTAGCCGTAATGGAGTCCCCTTAATCACCCTGTAGATTGCGGATTCGGGCTGAAACCTAATTTATGACGGCGGGTCATAATCGAATAAGCCATATCTGGCCATCGGCCTGGAATGGGATTCTAAATGGAAAAGGGCTGATAAAAGCGAATTCGCCTGTACCTCTATCTGGTTCGTTCGTTTCAGGGGGAGGGGTGGGAATTTCTGCAACGCGACGGGGAAAGAAATCACGCGAATGATAGAGAACACGCAGTAATCTAAAATGTAGAGAAAAGTCATAATGATTATGATTATCACATTAAATTATTTTCGATCAAAATACATTTTCTATTGACGAAATGTTCTAGAAACATGACGATTTTTCATCGGCGAACTTTATCTACGTATTAATCTGTATCGCATTCCAAAAAAAAGCGAGTCTGATGGCGGCGAAAGATAAATCCAGCAAGCGGCGTGGAACTAGAAAGGCTGGAGAAGGAAATTATGGCCTGCTGGATCAATAAGTATTAATAGAACGGGGTTACTTTCGAATTCGACAGGTACTTACGAACGAAAATCAAAATTACTTTAAATGAAATATGTATTAAAGGAATCGTTACTATTTGTACGAAAGAATATTGAGTTTTTTCTTTTATATTTACTACTTAATACCTACTTATTTCATTACCCATCAATGTTTTTTAAAGGTTCCAATCTCTTCACATCTTTCCACCCCCTTTTGAATGTCAAGCCGATGTTATCTTTGAATTTTTAAGTACACCATAATAATACCCTAAATAATACTTCCTATGCATATGAGAATATCATGGCTGGGACACCCTACCCATAAAAAGCATTATGCTGCACCAAACGACTGGCTTCTTTTTAGCATATCACCATCCGCATCCCCCTTACCTAGTGTGGGCGTCATTGTTTCTCTGTCAACGTCGTGTTCGTTTAAAATTCGGGTACAGGCTTGTTGTTTTTCGTTAAAATTTAAAATGTGGACGACATCACAAATCAACAAAAAAGTTATAACGTGGTATTTTGACACTTTTAGCAGTATTGATCTAACATTTTATCATATTTTACGAAAATAAGAAGCCATTTTGAAAAAAACTTTAATAATGCGTCGTAATATTGGCTTAAATTTGAAATATCTTGAAATAAAAAAATGCGATCAAAAATTGCATTTGCTAATTTTATTTACGTCTACTTGTATGTCGTTCCTGTCCTTTCAAAAAAGGAAACAACGTTTTCCCTAATCTCCCGCCATTCTAAGCCATTTTACATGAAGTATTAGGGGGGCGGAGGTGATATGGCTGGGCTTTATCCGGATTTATAACATTTGCTTATGCGTTTTTCGTGACGAGGCGTCTTTTTTGCCGCGTTTCAAGTAGTTAACGGTTCTCTCGACGTTCCACAAAATTCCTTCGTCCTGGAAACCGTATCGTTAAAATATAAGAGCTCCTGCTATGGTCGGGGGCTGATTCAATCTGTTTTCCTTCGGGTTAATCTAAATTTATTGGTTATCAAGGAGAATCTTGGGTTAAAGCGAAAAATGTACTTTGCTGAGCATAAAAATGCCTTGCTTTGATCAGTTCCGCTTATGCTTAAGCTCCAGGAGAATCTATTTAAAAATACGGATAGTTTCTTTACCACAAATGTCAGGCATGGTATTTAATAGCTGCGTTATTACAATATTTGGGTTTCGTTATGAACTGCAGAGATGCCTGAAGTACGTCGACGAGACTCGGAAAGGCATTCCTCTGAAGAAACCGGAACCCCAGACATGTCTTTGACGTGTAAGTTTACGGAATAGCTGAAGGAGATATTGACATTCTTTGTCTCGGGCTTAATGCAAACAATGCCAAGGAGTGTGTACCCCGGCTTCTAGGTGGGTAATATTTGATGAACGTGCTTCGTGTGGCCAGTGTTGTCAAGTTTACTGCGACTGAAATTTTACTACACTTTTGAATTAGTTCATGCCTTCAAACGATTTCATACCTTCGGTATGTGAATTTGTAGTGAATGAGAGTTCAAATTCGTCGTCTACCACTCTGTTGGCGTATCACATCAAGTGTAAAGTCAACTTGCATATTCCAACATTACAAAAAGTGATCAAGCACGTGTTGCTGCAAAACTATTAGTCAAAATGGGTTGGACGACAATTCCCGCCAAACGCACTTTCATACAGTATGCTTTTCGTTTCGGGACTTCTTTATGTTGTTTTGGATTAATTTAAGATATCTGGCATAAACTCGACGAAATTTTGAGGAGCATATACTGTTACCCCTAAAATCTAACTCCCACTTGTTACACCCTCGTATATGATTTGGCAACACTGAGTACAATCAAGCCGTTGAATAAATAGCTCTTGTTCTGTGTTAATAAAAGTAAGAGTACACAATGGCGCCATTTACGGATATGTATTTGTACGACTCGCTGTGCCAACCACTTGTTTTGTCTTTAAACAATGGCCGGTCTCAAAACCGTCAATAATACGATAATTTCGAAATAAT
The DNA here is from genome assembly GCF_000390285.2 of Anoplophora glabripennis. NCBI lineage: Eukaryota > Metazoa > Arthropoda > Insecta > Coleoptera > Cerambycidae > Anoplophora > Anoplophora glabripennis. The sequence goes on along the minus strand of NW_019416370.1, from coordinate 132,564 downwards.
CTGATAAACATTTTCTTACTAAATGGTATTCGTTTCAGATTTCTGATTGTGTACATATATCCCCGTCACTGACTGATATCGTTGATCAGCATGTGGGATAAATCAATACAACAGGCGACTATTCAAACTTCAGTTTGATCCATATCGGTATATATGACATATAACTAAATATTTTTACTACGACACATTGCTGGATGAATCATAATTTGCAATGTATGACAGAAATTTCACATATTTTATTCCTGAGATATTTTGTCCATCAGAAACATTAGAATGAGCTTCTTCCAAAATGATTCAGTTAACTGATATACTGTCGAAAATGTGGTTCATTTCTTATTATTAAAAACAAAATTTGTAATATTTTTTTTCAACATTTCAATTTTATTATCACATACATCTTCAAGTACAGGTCAAACTTTGTTCTAATTCTACGAAATACCTGTATGGTTGTCTATTTCAACAACATCCGAGACTGCTGTAATCTCCTGCGAGCTTATCATCGCCAAGCAATCGTGCAAGAATGGCTTTTTTCAGGTAAACGAACTCTGTACACACATATCTATCTAAGTACAGATAAGAATTAGTCCAGCATCCCAGACTTTCCTTGTATCGAGACATTTTACTGCCCTGCAACAACTAATCCAATTAACTCGGCTTTTATGACGAAGAAAATCCGTTTTAATCAACTTCCAAAGCGCTGCATACCTCATTTTATTTACATACTAATCTCCTTCTAATTCCTAACGATGTCGGGAGTTTTTTTTTTAATAGATAATTAAACAACTCAGGCTCTGGTGTATCTTTTCCAGGGTCCCGTGAGCGAAGCGAAGACTCTTGATAACATGACGGGAGATATGTTAATTATCTAATTACGAGAGGGATTGTCAGTTTACAGATCGGTCTTCTGTTTGTATTTAAATCGGTGGTGTGTGAGATTTTATCACAATTAACGCTAATCGCTTCCAAAGACGTTGCGTCTTTATTTTAAAATTTTTCGGTACTTTTGTACATCATAGTTCTCATAATACGGTCCTAAATTGTCTCCTGATATTTTCAGGGCGAATTGTACGAAAAAAATTACGGTATTTTTTTATAATAACAGGGTTACATCCATTTAAAAAGGGATGGTAGATTTATATTAACCTAAATTGATTTTTTTCCTAAAATCCTTCAAGATTTGTTATTCATATTTTAGACTTATAAATCTGGAGATCAATGTATGCAGTGTTGTTCATATTCTACAACTCTAAAGGGTGTTTTTTGGGGGGTGTCTATCACTATTTCATCCCCAACTTTTATATTTCTATCCCATGCAATTTTCTGTACTCAAATAAGGAAATAATAATTATCTTATTTTATTTGCACACTTCTGGAAGTATTTCGTTTATTTTTTTTTAAACAGTTATGTAAGTTTTACCATATATAGAGTTCCAGTAGTTTTATATAATTTGGTAATTTATCTCTTATCCATGTGCATCAGTTCTGACATATATGACTGTTATTAGGCAATTTCTTAAATATTTACTCGCGTTCTCCATAAAAACCGTTAATAGTACGTTATTTTAGTCGTACAAACACAGCTATTGACTTTTGTGAAACATCCAATAAGTATTTATTCTCATAATAACATAATCCTCATGATTCACCTACCTCTCATACCTATCATTATGTATCATCATTGTTAATATCTTTAAACGTTTGAGTAAAGTAAAAGGATCCTACTACAAATTAACTTCAATACCGGCAACCCCCCACAGACCGCCTTCACTCCGGCCTGTACCGGAGGCCGCCCGCCTCACGAAATTCATAAGAGCGGTAGGTGGAGCGTGCCAAAGTGCCCTTTTCCATCAAGGAGCACTTGAAAGCATAGAATTAATAACCCGACCAAGGGCCACGAACCACTTCCCGCGCGTATATACATATATAGCGCTGCGAATAATCTGGGTCGCCCGTCTTTAAGGCAATTATAACCGTATCTAATAACCAGCCGAATGTATAGATGTAAAGAGATACGTTTATAAGTGAAAATGTAAAATGTACATAAACGTAGAAGAATCTACAAAAGTCGAAAGTTATGTTTTAGAAACTATATATCTTGTAACCCATCAAAAAGGTACACCCTGTACATTTTCTACACATTATTCTTCGATTTTTCTTCGACAAGAAGCTTTCAGTCGGTTGTATTCGGTCGACAGTTTGTTGACAAACGGTATGTAATCATACGTTATCTACTAAGAAACGATAAACTCTTATATACTGTCAATATCAGTTCCCTAAAGCAAACAAACAAATGTAATCAGTAACATACTGTTGTGACATCGTCCATGAGGTTCTCGATCGACTACGCGAGGGAAAGAATAGTATAAATAAATCAGAATCAAAGCATGCGTCTCAAGTAAATGAAAATGTAACTAGGAAAATATATGTTTAATTAAAAAGATCGGGGAGTTAATTTTCATTTTCAAGATCATTTATAGGTCAAATCTCCCTCTAGAACTTCTCAGGTTGGTATCTCGCGTGGATAGCAAGATATCGGGAAAATAACCAATACAATCATCGGTGATCGTTGCTTTGACCTTGAAAGCCATGTTCAAGGTTATTTCAAGGTCAAGACCTGTTCGTTTGAAGGGTTTTATGTCCTCAAAATATGTTAAGGAAGACAAGATCTCAGCATACGAAAATCATCTTAAATACGATTCTAGTGAGTTTTATCAAAATGACCTTCAAGACGAAATCCAAGGTCAGCAGCATGTTGGTTTGGATCTTTTGGGGACACTTTGTATATGTAGTTCCAAAATGACCCATAAGTTCAGTTCCCCCTCGACGGCCTGACCCAAATCCCACGGATTAGTGTCACCAAAAAGCACCGTCACTCCCTATATAGAATAATCCTTTGAATTTTAATAAACCCACGTACATTGGTCGTATTTCATCTCGTTTTACGAGCCCATAACGAGTCTTGGTACTGTTACTTTGTTATTAACCCATCACTTAGTGATCGGGCCTGTTCCTAAGTAGCACGTCGCCGTGCCAAAAAGTAATGATGCCTCCACGGCGTTCTGCATGGCATCTCCGTTCCACTTTGTGGCTTGCCGATTGAAATGGAGGCTGCTATTGTTGCTTTTCTGAGTACAGAGTCCCTGCCCTTAGAAGTACAATGGCTAGCGACGATACTGATGATTATATTAGCTGTTGATCAATAATTTATCAGGGCAATTATTATTTCGCGATATGCTTAAGGAGTTAAAGTTACCATTGTTACACTTTTGCATCCTATCGAGTAGTATTTCACGAAATTCTATGGTTAGTTGAAAAAATAAATTAACCAACCCAAAGCGTTACATTATATCACCAACGTTTCTAATCACTGTTAGTTCCTTACTATCAGGAGCCTCGTTTAAAGCGTATCAAATCCACTGTAAGCCTCATCTAAGGCAGCGTGGAAGATTTCTATGCAAAGTAACAGCCGCAATAACAATTCGACCCGCCCCCCCCCCTTCAGCGAGGAAATGGCAACTGTCTGCAAGTGAAATTGTTTGTAGGAAAGGATTTTTCCCCGGCGTCTCGCTTATTGCCTCTAAATGTTTTGTAATGCCTCTCGGGGCGAGGGATGGAGTGAGCGAAGCTGCTGCGAGGCGGTCTTTTATTTTTCTAATCTCCCTGTCGCGGAATATTACTATTTACTTGATCGAGGCCTGTGCAAAGTCGCAGAAACGGCTAGTAGAGGATAATACGGTGTTTTACTAAATAAGCTACCAGTCACTACTGTTGGTCATGGCAATGTCAACTTATCGACATGATGAGACATCACAAGAGTTCCAATATAAATGTAATGGAAGTGTCTAGTGGAAGAAATTACTTAATAATTTGTCCGGTCAACTATTTAGAAGTACCTGAATGTACTATTGCTTTAGTTTGTATATTTAAATAAACACGTATTAGAAGTGTAAAGAAATAAATAATGCGTCTATTCTACAATGAAAATTTACACATTTTGATGTCTACCCATAAAGAAAGACACAATGTCTGTGTTTACAAGACTAATGAACTCCCAACAATAAATCCACAACTTCCTTATCAATTTGAATTATATTACCATTAACCATATCGACAATTAGTCAATTAATGCCCGCTGTTATCTATTTTATAGGAGAGAGAATCATGAAACTGTTCTAAAACTGTCTGTATCAAAGTTTACAGAACCTATAATGGCTTATAAAGGCTTTTTGCATTGTTGAAGTATTGTAATTGCGCCGTATTTTCGCTCGATTCTTCAGTTCCTTCATACATTCAACATAATCTGTAAAATTCTGGAAAAACATTAAATAGATAGGCTTTCATGCAGTGTCTTTCCCTGCGGTCTATAAATGATATCTACCAATAAAAACTAAGCGAGTTTACGTAAGCTTCTACAAGTGAGAGAACTGAAGAAACCGTGACTAAGGAAAGACGAAGATTGAGATCGAAAATTAAAAAAAAATTGTTTCTAACACATAAAATTTCTGGCGCCCAACGTGGGACCAGGTAAAATGTTACTATTTTTAATCATTCAGTTCAAATTTTCATTATTGCACACAAATAAAACCCTTCGCTGCTTGTATTCAAGTCTTCCTCCCCCTTTCCACGCTTTAGCCACGGCACTTTAGATCAAGCGGGTATTTGGTGCATGACTCGCTGATCTCCAGAATGCATTAGTTGAATTAAACTGCCGAACTCCTCTCTTATCTCCTCCGGGCGGGACATATATCCTCGCATGGGCAATATTTTATACCGGAATTCCCAATCGGGGGGTGGCGGTCGGTTCCGGTAATAAATTTCCTTAAGATATTTATATATATATATATATGGAGCCGTTCCATCGCTACATTTCATCTACAAAGGGAACTTTATCGGCCTGTGTTGTGTACCGGACTGGAAGTTTTATCTTTCGTGGCTAACGCAGGAGTTGTCATTGGGAATGCCCGGGGAATATCGAATGGTGGTGGCGTATTTGCACAGCTGCGACCTTACTGTAAATACTGGTCACTGTTCTCAACACATTAAAGGCAGTTTGTCATGAAATTACTATTTTTAAAAGTTCTCTGTACTTTGGAAGGCGCTAATTTAATATAAACGGATAAATTATCAAAAACTAAGCCTTCTGCTGAACAAAGACCGGTTTTCGCTGTTAAAGCAAGGCTGCTCCGAAGGGCCAATGTCAATTTACCTAAACTAAGACGTTCATAAAAATCGCTTCCGGGGTTAAACCGCGCTTTGGCTTCCGGTACACGTCCCAGCCAATGAAATATTCCCACCGGTATGAAATATTCATCTGGGGGTTCGACTAGTGCATGATTTAACGCCGGACGAACCCGAAATGCCTCTTCAGCCGAGGACCAGACCGATAAAGTGCACATTTAGAGGGTATAACCCTTGCAGTTTGAATTTATGAGAGATAATTCGTTATTATTGGACTTTGAGCGGAGGAAATTGATTCTGTATCAATAATTTCGTGTTCATAAACGCAGTTCTCTAAAATTATATTAACAAATTGGCAGTGTCAATAGCAGCTCTTCATAAATGTCGGTAAGATATTTTGACGGCTACATACCCGAAATCGTTATTGCTCCTTTGTGTATCGCTGTTCTCAATCTTGCACTGCTCCGGTCTAGACTATTTAAAGAGCCCCAAGGTCGTACAAACAAGAGGTTTATTGATCAATAAACTCAGCCAGGTAAGGAGGACTATAAACTCTTAATTTTAAACAGATAAACCTTACCGGGACTATTTACCTAAATGCTATAAATTACTTATACCTATTTTTAGGATGGCTGCTTATCTGTGTTAACGATCTCGGCCGGTAATCCAGAAAAGCGCCGAATTTTCCAAACGGCCTCTCGCCGTCTACTCCCGACCCAATTTTTTATTCAAACAGCGGATAATCACCCGCATTGATCTCTCTATTATCTGGCATCTCGATGTCGAGCCGCGTAGTCGGCCAAGTCCTTACAAAAAAGCTCCTGCCGTCACAGCGATCCGAAGGATCCGAGTCTAATTAATTCTCACGTAGAACGTATTGCCAACATTATCCCCCGGTCCAAAAGTCTTCTTGTTAGTAACGCCGCAACGTCGATGACGGGGATGGTGATGCTATCCTTTCTGTTTATTTAGAAGTTTCGTGCTAGTTGAGTTGGATTTCACCGTTGTCGTCATTGCTGGATTGAAAAAAGTTCACACGATTTATTGTGTAATCCCAGCACGAGGCCGATATTCTAGAGCTTTGTGTAAGATTAGAATTTTCGTTGAAATTAATAAATTAAATTAAATAATTAAATTAGAGAGTGGAAATTGGAGATAGGGGTGAAAATGCACCCCTTTCAGTTTTTTAATTGTAGCTCGAAAACGAAGCAAAATTTCGCTATAGTTCATAGGAAAAATTATTTAGAGAATTGAATTTCCCATCGAAATGGCTTATTTAAAAAATTTAAAAGGAAAATTTTATGCAAAAAAAATCGTTAATAAACAATTTGAAAAAAAGCAAAATATTCGTTTTCTGATTTTTTTTTTACTTTTTTGCCTCCAGTTTTTTTTTGAGTAAAGATAGATATAGGCATTGCTTCATAGAAAAAAAAGTAGATAACATTTCCTTCAAAACAAGAGGTTGTAAAGTATTTTTGGATGAAAATTGACTGTTATCTGGCCGCTCAAACTTAGTCAATTTTTCTGTTTTCGTCGCATTTACCCTTATACGTTTTAATTCTCGTTTTTTGCAAAAAAGGAAAGAAATAAGTCGTTCAAGGATTTTCATCGCATGACTTGTTCGAAGGGTCATTAAAAATGAAAAAACCGCAGGGTGCTATTAAATTAGAGGGCTGAAATTGAAGATAGGGGTGAAAAAGCACTTTTACAGTTTTTTAAATATAGCACGAAAACGAAGCAAAATTTCGGTATAGGTCATAGGAAAAATTTTGTAGAGAATTGAATGTCTCATCGAAATGGCTTATTTAAAAAATGGAAAAAGACAATTTTATGCAAAAAATCGTTAATAACCAATTTTAAAGGAAACAAAAAATAAGATTTTTTGATTTTTTTTACATTTTTAATAAAATAATTTAGTAAAAACTTCAGAATTTAAGTACAATAAAGTTTATTAATAATGTATATACAGTGTGTCCACGGATGGAGTCGACAAGAGGAGAAACTCTTTTGTTTTTGACTTTATCGAAAAATGTCACTCTTTATAAAAAGTCCTGCCCCTCGAAAAAATGAGACTGTCATAGAAACATCTTAGATTAGATATACAGGGTGCTCATAAATTAAAATACTCAAGAGAGAAGTACCATTATTTATTATTTTACACAACATTTTTATAAAACAAATTGTTTATAACCTCAAATAATGTCCTAATACAAATTTTAAAATAAAAATTTCAATTTCAGTAAAAGTCATAATTAAAATTTGAAGCTAATTTATTTCAAAATGTACTATCTTTAGACAGTTTGTCCACGATTATAGTGGAAAAGAGGGGAAATATTTTTATTTCTCATTTTACGAGAAAAAGGTATTCTTGATTAAAATTTTTGCTTGTCATTGGAATACGGTTGGCATGAAGAACTTTCATCTTGCATGTACAGGGTGATCAGAAAATCGGTAAATATGGTAAATATAAAAATCGTTCAAGGATACTACCATCATTCAAATAGAATTGGCATGAAGAACTTTATTTAGTAATTTTGCCAAAACATTATATTAATTTTTTTTTTTTTGCTGCAACGTAGCGTATTAAGAATAACTGTCACTATTACTCAAAAGCCCTATCACTTATTATGACGGTTGTTGCCAAACTTTTTTATCCTCCATGCTAGCCGCGTTTTAAAGGCCAGCAAAAATTGTAATCAAGAATGCCTTTTTCTCGTAAAATGAAAAATAAAAATATTTCCCCTCTTTTCTATTCTAACCGTGAACACACTGTATGGATCACCGCCAGTTACAGAATTAGGCACTAGCACTTAGCCTTACCCAGGAATCGTTTACTTGCCCTTGTTGTTCTCGGGCTGGGTTCTGTGGGGGGCGGCCTCGATATCAAAACACCTAGGGGCGTTCTATAATATTATTTTCATCCAATTTCACTAGAAGTTACGGGATTAAGAACTTCCATTACATTTGCTGTGGCAATTCCTACAGATTTTATGTAATTCTCGCAAAATGATATTCGCTATTCGCTTTACAAAAGACCGGCTGTTATACATTTTTTTTTAAAGCTAAACGGATGAATGGGGTTCCTAAACGAAGTAGATTCGGCTCTTGGATTTGACGTAATCGATACTTATGTATTTTTCCGCGAATAACGACCATCAGCCTATCCGGAATATTCGGCATATTACATCCATCTTAACGATACGCGATCTGAACGCGCGTTACCTCTCCCGGCAAACTACATATTAAACTCGATCCGTTCCGTGAGTGAAATTCAAAATTATTCCCGGCTTAAGCCCCGCGAAATCCACAGTTTATTCGTAAGACACCGATGGGGATCGTAGGAATACATTATTGTCATGTCTGCCCTGTTTCTCCCAGAAATGAACGTTCCCTGCTCCCGCTAAATGTAGCAATCGTCGCTGATTGAGTGATTCGCACCGGCGTTTGTTCGAAATATCGGCTTGACGGGGTTGGGAATTGCCCTGTTCCTTTTGCATATTGCTGTATTATTCAGAGCGATGCGATGGGGTGGGTTTAGAACTCCTATGGAAATGTCAATTTTTACCTAAATCCATCGAAATGAACGAGCTAGTTTAGTTTATACTAGGAATGTTTTGAAAGAAGTCTAATATTAAAATAGGAACCCTCTACGTTTTGTTAAAAGTTGTTACAAAAATATTTCACGTCAGTTTCTGTCGCGTTGCTATTAATTAGGAAAATATGAATAATTGTACAAATCAGATTGAAATTAAATTAATCGTAATTTATTAAAGCAAAGGCAAACATAAAACAGTATTTGTTGGTCAGGCATAATCAGCGCAAATAGAAAATAATTTAATTTATGATAGACCGAATTCGATTACTACTGCTTCTATTCGTATTTTTAGTGTATTTTTAGAAATGTGACACACTAAACTTGTACCAGTTCCTCAACATTTTCCCTAATTGACGCTACTGACCTTCCGACCTATGAATTAGTTGGTTGACGCTGTTGCATAATGGGAATGAGTTATAAATTGACGAAAGGGGCTGTTTATCATTTTTATACCAACCTTTTTATGATGGTCCAAAAGTAATAGAACAATGAATACTGGAAACATTATTCCGCATAGAATACAAAGACCATCATGGTGTAATCTATTATGAAATAAAATTTCATGGACTTGCAATAAGTTTCTGACTTGAAACAGAAAAAAATTCATAAAATCCTTCTCGAATAATCGTATTCAACGAATGATAATTACTGAATGCATTATTACTACTTATTATTCATAAGACAACATCCATGAAAATTTGTATCCATCTTTTACATTCATGAATACCAATTATTGTAATGCTGCCCCTCTACGAGTACAAATAATGAACGGTGTGCACTAATCTGTAAAAATCATCGCCCGATCCAACGGTAAATGTACCTGTGGCGGCGGCGGCGGATGCTTTTGGCATCGCTATACGACTAAGCAATCACTCTTGCCCGTAGTGGTAGCACATAAATGAATGTAGACAATTAGAAAACGATTTCACTTAAGGAAGAAAAATGGCTCTTCGAGATTTGAGGAATGCCGCAGTCGGTTGAGTAATTAAAAGAGAGATTTCTGGTCGTTTCTGTTCCACTACGGTATTATTCTACTTAATTGAATATATCCTAATGTTTTACGAATCAATATGCGATATAATGGGGTGAAAATAACCTCGTGTGTTATATCAGGCATAAATTTATTGCAACGCGGTTGTCTATTCCTCAGAGACGACGGCTGTCTGTAATATAAAACCAACACGGGGTGCCACCCCTAAAAACGGCGCCCCGCTGACAAAATTAACTCGACGCAACCTTGTACATTATCATAAAAGGGTCATGAAAGGCATAGTCGACTGTAGTTTATGCGCTAGTATACTCGCGTGATTAGGAAGCATGCTTAAATGGCTAATTATCGTCTATTAAAGTCTGTTTTATGTGTGATTCCGATCATAGAAGCCTGTATCGGCCCTTACGGCTGCTAGAAAGTCGGTTTTGATGCGCGAACTCTCCCAAATACCTTCTCTTACCTTCCCTGTAGAAAAAAATAATTTCCATAAATACATATGTTGGTAAAATTCCTTGAAATCTTTTTGGGGAGTATATTAATTAGAATAACGGAATATCATGGGGCGGTTCCATAAATTCGCCTTGCCCATCTCTCCCTCCCCCCCTCCCACCTCGTTAATTGGCAGGAGAAAATAACAGCGTGCCCGTTTCGTCTTTTTAATTTTCTCGGCATATATTAAATACCGGCGCGAATAAAGTTTAATAACCCGTACGCGCTTATTACCGTTCAACTTCCCACATGCATGCATAAAGCGAGAACGGGGCACTTTTTCTGCTTCCATATTTCCTCCTTAGATATTATACGGTACGTTTTTTCGCAAAAAATCGCAACAAAGTCTTTACACGATAAGTCTGTATCCTTTCTATCGGTCATTCTCGCTCCTCGATCACATGGAAGGGGCATATTTTCTAATTCGTATTCAGAAAGTACACATCGTAGATAATTGATGTGCAAAAAAATCAGGATTTATTTCCAGTGACTTCTCCATCAAAATAATTAATGAAAATAGAGCCCGGGAAAAGGCACGGAAGCTATGTGATGACGTCATACAATTTTTGCTACACACGATCGTGTGTAATTCAAATCAAAGCCAAAAAATTTGGGGCGTGGAACATATACTGGCCAGAATCCAACAAATGGTTTCTGGGTTGACGTTCGATCGCATATTACGCTGACTCCGCAGGGGGGTCGGAGAAATGGTATTTTGGGGAGTTGCGTCTGTAAATTATTTTGATTAATGGCGACCAAAGTTGAAGAGCGGAAGAACTTGCTTCAAAATTGCCTTTTCCTCATTCTTGGGACCGCAAAAGATGTTAAGCTAAGGAAGCGTTCAAGACCGCTTCCCCTGTCACAAGGCAACTCGTCGGCATGTGGGGCTGCCATGTGACACGTCCTGTTATCAGAATTGTAAACAGAACGATAAAGAGCGCCTATGTAAAATCCCCGCGGTTCATAAACAACGGAGGTGGGCATGTCTCACAACCACCACCGCGGATTGACGATGGTGTCGCGGGCCCAGGCGTTTATTTTCACTATTTTTTGAAGGAAGAAGCGGAGGGTCGTCGAACCTCGTTCATTAACGAGCTTACGACGCCTCGGCCGGTTTATATGTTTCTGTTGTTGTGCGTGCGGTTGTTTTATACGGGGACGATTGTAAATGGGTTAAAGCTTTGTCGGAAGTTTAAGCGATTGGTATAAGAGACGGCAGTCATCGATGTGGTGGCACTGAAGCTTCGGACCAAAAGTGTTGTTACAACAAGGCACAACCATTTAGAAATTGTAATATATTTTTACCAAACTAAGAACAATAACTTTTTAATACAATTTGTAAGTTGATCTCTGTTTTTCGCTGATGCTCGCAAAAAACAACGTTCTTGAATACAAAAACAATACTGGCAATCAAAAATAAGATGTCATTGTTGAGGAATACAAGATGAAGTTGTGGATGAAGCAAACGAAGTTATTTTGTAATTTCTAACTATTAATTTTGTTATTGTTACTCTACTAATATTATCCCGACAGTAATTTGTCCTAAAATTACACATAATAACATGAACACGTAGCGTGTTACCAAAACGAATTATAGCTGAAAAAGAAGGGACTAAAAAAGTTCTACGGGCAATTAATATTTACACGCAAAGCCGTTTCACCAAATTAAATAATCTTTAAAAAATGTACCCATTTCGTTTAAGACTTAATTTTTATCTTTTTAAGACATTCAGGGTGTCCTAAAAAGTCCCATCAAAAAAAGTTTCATATAAAAATTGTGGGATATCAAGAAACCAATATGTTCGTGACCTTGCCAAAAAATAAGGTGTTTCATTTATTATTTTTCAGTTGACCTAGATTTGACCACTTTTAACTGAAACTTTTTTTGATAGGGCAATCTTGAAAAGTTATCGGGAGGGTTCGGATCTTTTTGGAACACCCTGTATATGCATTGAGAGTTTTGTCACGTGAGATGTGGACAGGGTCGAGGAAAAAATATGAATTTGTATTTATATCGCGCTTATAACTTATATCAATATATAAGGTTCAAATTTCTTAGGCCACCCAGTCTTTGATTGAACAATAATCATTTGCAGTGATGCCAAATTTTGGAATTTTTCCCTAGTTCAAAGGAAAATTATACCAGACTTCTGAAACTAGCGAAATAGGAAATTTTATATATGTATTTTGTAAGTTTTTCAAACTTAAACTTACTTTTTTTAGGAAGTCAGTTATTTTTCTTTTTTTAGAAGAGTTCACTAAGTTTCGGATCTCTTCCTACGAATTTACGATTTCTTGTAACATATATAAAATTTACTACGGAATTATATGAAATTTCTGCTTAATATCGAGGTACTTTTGGCCACTGCACTTTACTAAATTCTAGAAACGAACCTATAAATATTTAAAGCATATTTAAAAATCCAGAAAAGCCTCAAATATTGAAGAAATACCTCTTCTTCGTGGATATTGTTTTCTTCAAATCTTAATCTTGAAAATTGAGGTAGTATGAGTTCCCTGCAGCTTGCATTTTGGAAAATTTTTTCCATTTCTTCTAGATCATTACCAAGAAGAGGTCTTTCGTTGTATCGTATACTTTGACCGTTGAAACAACACCTTTAACCCCAATTCTCAAGCGACAAAGTACGCAGAAGTGACAGTTCTTCATCATTTGTAACGTTTCCGTTGACGCCAGATTGTCTTAATCTTGAAAGTGGCCCATTTCGCATAGTTTTCCTACCAAGACGAGAGTTAACGTTTTTTTTTTCTTAAATCGTCGCTCTGACCTTGAATCAGCGCCCTTAACCTCAAAACGCGTCACCCAATCCGGCTCCGAACACGCACACGTACCCCAGAATGCACTCTCTCGGCTTGACAAAGAGACGCGACGGACCGTAACTCCTTGGCAACCTCGGCGATAAACCGGTGCTTGGACGGGCTCCTCTCCGGTGCAGTCACCACCGCCGCCCGAGCTGCAGTTGTTGCCGAGGTCGCCTCTCAGCGTCTCGCGTCCTGCGCCCCAGCGCATACCATCGGCTGACCCAGCGAGAAGACCTCTCCGATGACCGACCGAGATGCGATCATCCCAGTAGGCACCGGTCGTGACTCCGGTCGAGTTGTGTGCGCGCGTTCGTTTGTTTCTGCTCCGTCGTCACGGCCTACCGAGTGTCCGTTGTGCCGTGAGTGATTTTTTCGGTGGTTCTTTGGATAGTTGTGAGCGCATGTTTTCCTTCGTGGAGGGCGACTGCCTCAAATTTGCGACAGGTGGGCATCTACGGCGATCAGTGTCGCCTTTTCTCTTTGTGTGAATTAGCTGGAACGGAGGGTAGGCTTGGAAGGTCTCGGTAATGGTGTTGGAAATAGAGGATGTGCACATTTCATTTTGTTTTGGTTTAAATTTAGAATTAGTTCACGTATTATAAATAAGTTTGAGTAGGTTGTACTACGGAACTTTTGGAACAGATAATAAGACACGAATTAAAAAGAAATAGACATGCATTTAGAAAAACAATATTTAGGGGGGGGGGGGGTGAAGCGGGATGCGTTGGGGCTTATACTTACCGTGTTATAAAATCATTGCTGTCAATGCAAAGAAAAATATTCTATATGACTAGAAAGTATGCTTGTATAAAATCGAGCTTAAAATACTTAAAATTATATATTTCCATTCTTCAATTAATATTTTTTACCCAATATGCATAAATAAATGCCAAAAGTTGCAACAGGAACTTGCCAATACTGCACGAGTATGCCGAGTGTACCTATTATTTGTAAGCTAACTGCTTGAGTCCGTAGAAAGGAAAATTTGTGACCAAAAGAAAGTATGAGTGCTTAAGAATTAGAATTAAAAAATAACAAAAATAAGAAAAAAAACTGTTGAAGAGAAAATTGTAGAGCCAGAACCTCCGTACACCGTTCGAGGGCATCAACCAATCCACATGGCCAAAACATGCGCTACTCTTTTTGCAAAGAACTTTTTTTTCGTTAATTTGTGGAACCTGCCAAGTATTTTAGTTACATCCCGTATATTACACCACCAAACAACCAAGACCCCTGCTATTTTCAACTTATCCGATTGAATTTCGATTAAATTAAAACTTAATTACCAGAACGCCGGTTATGGCTTTTTCCAAGAAACCTCGGTAACACCCCCTTTCTGTTAAATTAAAGAAAGCCGCTTCTACGAATCGAAAACGCCGAAAAAGGATTTCGCAATTCTTCCACCTTGCGGCATTCGATCCGTCTAATATCTAATAATTTATTATTACGACCGTAGTTTTGTAACAGCTCCCATATATGGACGCGAGCAAAACGGGTATGTTTAGATGTGGCGCCCGCCGTCACTGTTCTGCTTTCTTTTACGACCGACAACACACCGGACTGCAAGAAACTCGAATAAATTTCTCATTATTAATGCAACTCCTGTTTGTTCTCCAAAAATACCAATATTAAAATATTTAGTTTATTTAACTGATGATCTCAGTTATTAGGTACTTTTCTTCTATATTGGTAAAGAATTTTGTAGACATAGATTTTTATTTGTAGAAAAGGAAAATACCCAAGACCCTCCCATATCATCCTAGGGAATCGTTTAGGTGGGTCTGTCTTCTGCTTCAGGTAACAATATGTTAAGTTCACACCACCATCGCATATATTATTCATCGATAACCACGATCCGTTTTAACCTTTCCAGCTTTATATATTCTGACGGGAAGAGTAGTATTTGTTTCTCGTGAATACATCGAAGCCCGACGTAGGTCGGAAAGGTCGTTAAATTTTAAATGAATTTCCGATAAAGTCAAAGATATATCCACGTGTTTTGACACATTTTGATGTTCCACCATTTACTTCGTAACAAATTACAAATAAGTAGCGATTCTAACGGACGATTCTATTCGTAATTACATAGAGAATAGACAGTTACAAGTTAGAAGCCTCATAAAAAGCCACGAACACAGCAAAAAGGGCAATTCTACGTGTAATGAATCTTCTTTCACCTCACGTTGAAGTAGATGTTATGTTAGATCCTCATTCGTTTCATCTGTAACAAAAAATTCTTTGTTTAATGCATGATTTGTATTGGAACATGCAACAGTTAAATTAAATTAAAGAAAAAAAGTACAGAAAGAGGAAATTGTAAATAAAATGGAGTAACCTCTAATTGAAAACTAATAATCATTAGGTACTCCCGAAAACTTATTTCAAATTTCATAATGTCGTGCTTGGGTCGACGTTCGAACGCTTTTCCTGTAGGCTCGATGAGATTGGCTCTCGAGCTTTAGAGGAGCTAGATTTTTCTTGTTTGGTTTTCCAGGTCTGGTAAATTTCCGGAGTTTGTGCACGCGCTAATTATCCGGCAGCAGCAGCCCGGACTTTTTTCGAAAACGACCTATAATGCGTAATAAATCAGCCGTAATTAATACGAAACGGCCGACACCCGGGCGATTTTCTCCGACGGTCCGTGGGCGAGAATTTTTCCGCCAGCGGTCGCTCTTAAATAAGGAAATCGCCCTCATTAGGTCGGTTCTCGTTACGCGTTGCCGTGTTCCGCGTTATTATTTAATAGCTCTTGTGTTTTAATTACGGGGTTTGCCGTCGAGTGCCGCGATTAGTTATCTGGGTATAAATCAAACGGCATGCTGGGAGCCTTCAATAGTGATAAATCGGACTGAAAACGTGCAGTTCCTGTTTGCAAACATTCAGACTTGCTTAAGAAACAGTACGTGTTTCAAAAACTGTAATCCGTCTTATAATATTAACTATTTTCATATTAAACACCATTGCAGACAACTGTGCCACGTACTAGCAGTCTAAGGATAAGTTTCTAGCATCTACAACGCGTGCTTTCTCAAATTAAAGAATAGGTTTGGTCACTATTTTGCTTAAATTATTATCCGCTCGAATATTCGAAAGCCCCGACTTCCCCGTACCGATCTAAGAATAGAAAAATGCGCCCGCTGACCTGCCGGTTCTCGAGAAGAAAAGAATGGTCACATCCAAACCTGGTCTGACAAAAAGGCGATCCTCGTCGGACCCCGGTGGGCGCGTCTCCGTCTCTCACGTGGGTGGTACCGAGAGGCAGGACCTTTTTGTGTTCGAAATTAAAATCTGTCACGGGCCCGGGAAAGGTCCCGGTTTTATGGCAACGTATTATCTCCGCGCTCGAGGCCCGAAAAAGTAAATGAGGAAATTATGTTTTGAATTATAGGAGGGTGATTTAATAACCGGCACGGGGTATTATTCGAGGCAGAATTATTTATGGTAATACGGGAAAAGGTGTGGAGGTGTGTAAAGCCCAATTTCCTTGTCAGAGTTATCAGTTGAATAAATGGCGCGTCTTCTTTATTAAATATTTTCGAGTAGGTGGTCGAGGAAAATATATATTTTATTTTTAATACAGAAATTATCTTGGCTGGTATAGAATAAATATGACTCTTATCGCTGTTCAAATTTCGATTACCAGTATTTGAAGGTGTGGAGTAAACAAAGCATCCGATAAGCTTATCTAATATGTTAAAAATACCAGGACGGACAGAGAAACAGCATAACTGTCATAAATAGACAAATTTTTACTATAACATCATTTTTTAAAGGTTCAACTCTCACTTTATGAACATATTAACATTTTTCCCCGCTTCCCGCACATCTTAATACAGCATTAAAGTTTATCGGTAATCGTTAAACCTGAGGAAATTTATCCGACACTAAGTGGACATTTTCATTAATTTTATTTGTGTGCCCAGCATCGATATTACTTTTATCGGACCTTTACATCTCTATTTATACATACAAAACTCGTTTTTGTGTGAGCCATGGGAAAGAACTACGAAATCGTCACGCGTTTTATGACAGCCGAATGATATTCACGCTTTTATTAAGTCATCGCAATATTTAATAGACGGGATATCGTGGCAAACGAACCCGAGGATTAATTGGATGCTTATAAGTGTGTTGTGAACTTCACGTTTATATTTAGCCACATAGTAAATACTTCTATACTGCAAAATGTTTATAAGGTTACCTGCTATGTTGTGAGCAGCTATCAGGGTGTGGAGAGTCGACGCTCGAACGCCCTTACCGATGACTCCGTGAGATTGACTGATGCGCGCTTCGCTTGGCGATTCAAAATTTTTGTCCTCGTCATTTGTGGTTTTTAAGGGTGCAGGATATTGTTTAAGATGGCATGATGACCTGGAGCTTGAAAATTCGAACTACAGTACAACAAACTGTTGTCTAGTATGTAGTACAACGACATAATGACGCTAAACGTCTTGCTGTATTGTACACACTGTATAAGTATATCCTCGTATCGTTCCTCAAATGTTTGGAAAACCTTTAGGTAACCCTGATAGCTTCTCCCTTATCTAATTAATCCCGTATTTATTTTTATATGATCGAATGGTCGGCAAACAAGGCTCTACCTCCGCTCAGACTATTTGACCGACCCCCAACGGAGTTCTCTCTTCTCCCATAAGAAAAATTCACGGAAGTTTTAGCAACGTATAAAATAAACAAGCCATCGGTTCGGTACACAAAATAAAACATGTGTTCTCTTCCTCCGTTCTCCGTTCTATTTATTTAAGCGTTTCGAAACGAGGAAAACCGTTTACCAGCCAGCGTAATGGCTTAAAGTTTTGGGAGGGGAATAAATAAAAAGTGGCGAAATCTAGCCGGTGTTGCAAGTGCACTGTGGGAACACCTGTTTTATTTCACTTGTGCCTGGCAGGTAAAAAGGGGCAGGTAGACGCTGTTTTTTAGGATGTGAGTTGTCTGTGTGGTATGGGACGTTAGGAACCTGGTTTGAGGACTTGTCAGCCGGTTCGCAAAAGTACAAAGCGCCGTAAATAATAAATGGTTTAAAAATTTAAACGTTTGACGTTCTTAGGGCTGAAGGCTGAAGATACTGGGTAAAATATTTGTACCCACAGGCCACGCAGAGAAACTAAAAACAAACAATAACTATCTAATATCTCCTATCGTTGGACTTTACAACTTCACTGAATTTTTGTACGAATTGGCATCTAGTGTAGTCGCCGCGAAAGATATTCGAGTAAATTCAGTTTGGGACACATGCGATTCGTACGTTCTATACATAGAAATTAACAACGTACATGTGACGGTCGATAATGAATGAAAGACGCCAGCTGTACGACATTGGACCACATTTTCTTCTATTAGCAGCAATTAAGCGCGATCCGTTGGGAAATAATTGCCGGGTAATTATGCTGTATTTGCATTTTTTCCATATACGTGGAAGTTTCAAGGTCCTGTCATTCATTCAGGTAGGTACGGCAGTGGACCCATCGTAAATGTAGCACAAGTCTCGTAATAAATCAAGTGACAGTACATCGAAAAAACAAAATGATAATTAGTTCGCCAAAAAAACCGTGAGATACAAAAATGATAAATATTAACAAATTTACGGATGTCTTAATAACACGCGTGTCACTTTTGACTTGTACATACGGTATGCTCGTTACCAATGATTTTTTGCATCAGATTATCTTGTACAACAAGTCTTACCATCTCGGCTAATCGTTCCCACAATATCCCAGATTGTGGACGACGTTATCAGCCCCGTGTGTTCGGTTAGTACATTAAAGGTATTAAAAGGTGGCGCTCCGTAGATAAAATCTTGCATCGCGCTGCAGGAAACTTTTAATAACATATGATGAATATTCCCAGAACCGGCGACCAACCAGGCAAGCCATTGGCGTGCCGTACAAACGACGAGCTCACCTGAGTTAGTCTAGACACCTGGGCGTGGCAATTTTTTACTGTCAATGACATTGCCCTGGTTAATTAGCTGTGGAAAATCAGAGTCGATGTTCGATCGCACCTCTTGGTGGCTCCGCCAATTCGGGTGATTGGTCTTTCGCTGGTGTTTCGTAGTCGAATGTTGGGTTTCTGTTATGATGTATTTATCGTATGTCGATTGTAATTTTACTAGAATATTCAATAATTTATTGATATAACATATAAATATTTGTTTTTGAAATTAGTTTATCCATTTGGAGGCCTTTCGCACATTGTCCCCCTCCCTTTCACGTATCGAAACCCGATACTTTACGTTCCACACGCCAAATGGAAAAAGGGACACACCTGTTCTGTTTTCGCGAATAATTAGGTCGGACATTGCCGTGTTTATGGCCGACAGTTTCGCTCAACCCGTCCGGGAGATATAACGTTGTCGCGGATGCACGTATAATAAAATTACAGGCGACGGCGAAGTTATCGATCGAAATTTTGCATTATCATATTTTGCCCTGTGTCGCAACGAAAGAGCGTAATAATGTACGACTGGAATAAAGATGGATCCATTTTTTACATAAGGGGTGAGTTGAAGGGTTAATTGATTAATTATGTGCACATTTTAATTTGATTGACATTTAACTATACTTTTATAGCAATAAATAAAGTAATAATATAAAGAATTAGACAATCACAAATGACAAATACAGAAAACGCCACTTATTTCTCGAAACAATCGATCGTAGGCTAAAATTTGACATCAGACAATAGCATTGCAATACCAGCTGCACAAAGAGATGGAGTCTTATACATACACACCACGAGTAGTACCAGAGGATAAATGTTATAAATTATATGGGACTCATTCTAAAAAAATTTCAGCCCAACTTACAACGCGTCACTGTTCCGTATTGCGTCGCCCAGAGCAAGTACACAATAATTAAACTACCCAACTGGGTTCAAGAGGAAGATAAATATATGAACAAAAGTTCACGAAGTTGGCTGCAACATATTGTTATTGTAGTATTAATTATTTCATCACAAGTAACTTCTTGGGCACGTATAGTTAGTTTGGGTAACAACAATAGCTACAATACGTCGAACCCCTTTGCTGCTGCAGCAGAACAAACTTTGAAGGGTCCTTTAACCCTGAACCACTAGTTTGCTACGATGGTAAAACCAATATAAATCTAATCATTCAATCTTAAGTACATACCCAATCCCCAAACAGTTTTTTCTGTGGTCTCGCCGTATTTTTTATGCCAACATAATATACCTACTACACGGAATGAAATTCCTATCAAAACATTGCGATGGAAATAAAAAAAAAACACTTTACTGTTGCGTACCAAGGCTCTGTTAACGGCATGCCCATTTTTGTACAGCCTCTAACGAGCTACCCGACCAATCCGACATTGGTGGAAGCATGTCTCCGATAAAATATGCGCTGGCTTTTATTAAATTAGTTTATATTATACGAGTTGTTAGATAGTTAAATTTCCATATAGATAAAACGTAATGTAGACGTGTATGACCGGAGATTAGCATCTCGTTAGTCGCAGAGGTATGTCTTGTGTATGTATGCCCGATCGGTGTGAAAATTCTTTTGACAACGAGGCTCGCATGCTGTTGGTTGTCTCGTGGTTATTGACGCTTGTTTTTGCTTTGTACTGGTTGGGCGTAGAAATTTTAGGTATTCTTCGGCGAAAACCAGGGTTGATGTTCGATCGCACACCTTGGTGGCTCCGCCAATTCCTGAGGCTGATATCCGCTTGTGTTTCTTGCATTTGCCCTCTCTGTATTTCGGCGATTCCTGTGTGTTTTAAATTTATGTGCATCACACCGTTCGTTGGTTGTGAGTGAATTTTTTTGAATTTCGTGAAGTTTTAAGTGAAAATTCGAAACATTTTGTTTTTTTTTACGATATCATTTAAAAAATCTATACATATAACATATAAACAATATTTTTTAAATTATAAATTGTACTTCTTACCGTTTCTATGGTAAACATCCTTAAAATCACGTTTTACATTAAAAAAAATAAATTAAAACAGGTAATTATATCATAATATTCGTTGTGGATGAATGTGTGCTAATATTTTGAATCCATGCATAAAATTATCATTAACTATAGGAAATGGTGAGTGACCAAAACCTTCAAGGATCTGTGGGCGGGATTCACAATCAATTTTAGATACAATCGAGTAAAAAAATAATAATTCCGCTAAATGGAGTCTAAGAACCTTAATAGATAAAAAGTAGTGTCACGTTGTACATTTCTTCCGACACCTTTTTATAAATCTTTCAAATATACGCTATACTATTCTTGGAAATTACATAAAATAAATAACTTATCTTGATTGTATTATGATGGTTTGAAATCCTTGAATTAAAAAAACATTTGGGAACGCTCCTAAATGGATATGTCTGCTATAATGGACTCTGATGTAGGATTGCTGTGAATTATTATGATTCAAGGAAATATGATTCTCACTTGTTTACGGAATGAAAGTTGCGTGACTCATCTTATAGTCGTGAACTATCATAGATATCACAATAACATGAGTTGAGTATTAAATATTCTTCTCTATGTAAAATATGCATTTTTTCCTCAATACTCCAGTATCGTAAGTGCTTTCTCAAGACTGAAGCTCTGGCAAGAGCAAAATATATTACTAGCTACAGCTATGGACAATAAAAAGTCGTGGTCTTTATAAAATAGTTAAATTATTTTAATTGTTGTGGGTAGGAAACCTATTTTCTCCACAGCTGTGCATAAAAAGAAAAAATCCTGATAAGCAATATGCTTACTGTACTGTAAGTAGTAATAAAATAGGTGAAACGTATCATACGGCACATGTGTACAATATATTAGATAAAATTGAGATAAATATAAACCACCAGTCGTTCCTTGCAACCGGAGAACCAACCGTTCCTCAAACTCAGCGTCCCCCACAGACCACTCCGCCAAACAAGGAGTAAACAAAAATCGGCAGATCGTAAATTCCGCAATGAAAAAAGAAGGTAAAAATCCCATTTCTGTATCGGCCGGCCTACGCTTGGACGATAAGCAAGTGTTGGAAAGCTTTCGAAAGGACGTGTTTCGAACCACGCCACTGTCATGGGGAGGGAGGTGGGGCAAGTGGGACAGAATGTATTCCACGCCGTCGGTTCAGACTCCTTGTTCGTTTCTTCTTTAGAAGAAACTCTGAAAGTGACTTATTCACAAAAATTTAAGCAGGATAAACCTTATACTGATACTTTACAACAGATATTACTAAATAAATTGAGGTGCTATGTTTCTATTTTTTACTGCTTACCGCAGTAATACGAAGAAACAATTTTGAAATCACTGATTCCATCGCTATTCACCTCTTTTTATGTAGTATGTAAGTCGGGGACCAATCCAGAAGTTCTCAACAAGTTTTAACAATTTTGATGAATTTGGAGCGCCGTTTTGCATTTCAACGGTTTTGATTATTGAAATTACTTGTAACTAATACATTCTACTTAGAATTAAAAAATCTTATACAGGTTTGTTTGTAAAGATCCTCTGTTGTAATACCATTGTAAAAAAGAAGTAGTAGTAGTTCTTCAAAATCATACTCAGTAGTAAGAAGGTATCTATAGAATTCATGGTGATTTGCTATTAAAAAAGTTGAACTACTATATGGCATTGACGTTCGTTAGGCATCAAATAAAGTCCCTAAATTTATAAAGTTAAAATCAATATTATTATTATTTTCACATATTTTGAATAACTTAACATTTTAGTAAAAACTTCTACAATAATTAAATTTTGACAGTTTTTTCCTAGAAACAGGGCCGAAATGACATCTGTCAAACTAGATATTTTGGAATAAACGAGAATTTTCACATCAAAGTATGCTTTGGATAAGTTAAAAATGGAATTAGTGAAGTTTAGAATGTAGATTACTATTTTTTTTTCTTTTTACCTTTATTGCTCCTCCTGGAAGAAATACGGCGTGCGCCCCTGGTCAGCGCCGAGAAAAAGCTAACAGGTGGGCGCGAATCTTTCTTTTTGTTCGCCAGCAATTCGACGTGGGATTCGGGCGACCACTCATATCTGAGCCTTGCCGAGTTTACTCTCAGCAGTGTGTCCCGGCGCATATGAACGTTCGACAACGGTCTCCGTCCAAATCCTCGTTCCGTTCTCCGGGTACACCCCGTCCCCGTGAAAAATTACCCCCCGGTTCGCTTTCCTCAGGGGTATTTTCCTGTTTTTCTCGCCGTGTGGCTCGTCGTTTTCGCCGGTGAAAGTTTTATATGTGACACTTAGCAGCGGATGAAGTAACATGTGTTTTCGGCCTTGTGTCGTTCTCAACCTCGTCTAGAACGAAGTGCTGCCGCTTGCGGAGACTGAGTAGAGGTCTTTCGTGCATTGTTTCCTTTGTTGGGAATGTTGCGTTGTGAGGTATGGGATTCTTTTATCAAGACGAGTTCAGAATTTAGGCTCGGAAAGAAAAATAGGGGGTTATAGTTTAAAAATAAATTTTGACGCTATATTTTTTATAAAACTTCAACACTCTCTTGTAAAGTGAAATGCTTATGGTACTTCATATGGTCTTTTCTTCTTGATAAGAGTCACACCCCAAATGCTATAATAAAAGTAGTCTTAATATAAACAAAAATCGTAGGTTAAAATAATGAATAATCTTGTTAGCCCCATTTTTTTTTGTGTAACAATAATTTTCCAGCCACGGCAATTTCGGTGCAAATTACGCGGATTAGCGGGAAATTAAATAAAAAAAGAACACTTTAAATTAATTTAAAGAGTTGCCGTTGTTCCGCAAAACAAGTTTGTCACCACTGTGGACAGTTTAAAATTATATTTTTGCCCGCTGCGCAATTATCCTTCTAACGAACGCCTCGTAAATTTCAGCGATTTCACGCCGTATCCCGTGTAATTATTTGGCGGCTTTCGTTCGGAAAAGGTTTTTATGGCTCTGGCGACGTTGAGACAATTCCCATAAAGACGGTGCCTTCGAGTTAAACTGTACAAAGTTATAAAATCGAAAACTACCCAGTTACGAATGTTCATCTAGTCTCCTATAATTTAAATTATTTTTCTGCTTAACGTAGAGTCATTATTCTCCAAATTCTGGCTCTAAAATTCTTTGTAGTTGTTTGTAGTAGCGTTTATTTCGTTTGCAGTGTTTAAAATCGTATGTAGTAACGTTTATTTCGCTTATAGTTCCTCAAAATCCAAGTTAAAGTAATTATTTTCCAAACTCTGGCTACAAAATCCTTTGAAATTGTTTGCAGTAGCTTTCATTTCGTTTGTAACTGCATGAAATTCGACATAGTCAATATAATCCAAAACAGGTGTCTAGAATCGTTTGTAGTAACGTTTATTTCGTCGATTACCTTAAACTCCAGTCATAAAATCCTTTGCAATTTGTTTAGTAGTGCTTAAACTGAGATGTATACACTTTACATTTCAAGCAACTTCAAATAAAATAAACGCTACTGCAAAGTCAAAGAATTTTAGAGTTAGAGCTTGCAGAAAAAATGACTACATTATATTTCGAGAAATTACAAAGAAATAAACAAACAGTTTTAGACACCTAACGCCTGTAACTGATTTTGTCTGCAGTTTGGGTATAGTTAATTTTCAAGAAACTTCCGTTGAAGTTAACCGTCAGAACAAGGCTTCATTACTTTTTTTGAGGCTTATTACAAACAAAAATATGTTACTACAAACATCTACGTACCATAATATGCAAGAAAAAAAACTGGATTTTTACATGTCTTATATAATTAACTTATAATAAGCGAACGTAAGTGATATGAACGAGGCTAACGCCTATGCCGAGAACTTCTAGGCGTTTTTATTATAATTACTGCAATTAATCATTATTATAAAGTTATCGACAAGAGCGCCTTGATGTGGTAAGTTTCGTGATGAGTTCGGCTGCGCAGAACTTGAATTCATGATAGCACGGCAATTACGGGCTTTTTTCTAGTCCTCCGGATGGTTTCTTACGGTCGTTAGAAGACCGGGGAAGGGGGTCTCCGCAATGATTTTCCTTTAAGACAATGCGGCGATATGACGAAGTGATAATTTTACACATCTGATTGGTATTAGATACGTGACTCTTATAAAGTTAATATGTATATACACGAACGGATAAGTTTTAAAAATATAGGCAATTGATCACTTGAAACAGCGCATAATTAGTTACTAGTCAATTGACGTGACAATTTTCACACTACGTAGAGTTGTTCTCTGTTTATCGTTTGAAATTTTTGTTTGGACTTACGGATTGTTAAAGCAAAGACAAAAAAGTATTCTATTCGAGCGTCCTGATTTCAATCTCTGTTTCTATGGCTCATTAGGCGAGACAAGCTATATTTTTCATCAACGGATTGTTGAACCGGATTTTTCGGTAAACATATATTCCGCTGTTCTCAATAAAATCGGGGCTTATTGTTTTCAAAACAGAATGTAAATCGTATTCGTTCGATGGGCCCGATTTAAAATGGATTTATGCCGGGCCATTGGATGTTAAATGCTTTTAATTAATTCCAAGGGGACGAAGCAACACGCCAGGGATCGAATTCGAAGATTGAACGGTCGGTCGGATGTACAGGGTGTCCTTGTTTTAACAGCGAAATTGACGAATTGTAGACATTTTTCAACGGATCTGAAGTTATTTTTGTGCGGTCGAGCCTAGATCGATATTTTCATCATTATATGTTATATAGATTAAATCTATATTATTCTGTATTTATTATTATTCTATCTGCCATTTCCATTGCGTGACGTCATATGTGATGCTCTCGAATTTTTCCCTCCCTCGGAAATAAGGTTACTAAGTGTCGCAAAATTTTTTTTGCTAATTACTGAGTATTATGTCCACGAATCGACTAAATTCAATTTATCTCGCACGACCATTATATATAGAGCCGTTCTAACCTACGAAGGTGATCCTGGCGGAGCGAAAAAAGAAACGACACCATTCCAAGGCGTACTGTGTGGTCCATGCCGAATAACAAATAAAAGGGCGTTCTTGCCGTCGATATGTATTCACCGCACGACGCTGGTCTAATGTCGGGCCATTGTTTCGGGAATTCAATGGGAACACTGTCGATGAATACGCTTAAAATATGGTCCTCTCGGTATCGTCGCATTAGCATAATAATAAGGATATATATGTGGACGGGACGGGAAGATGTACGGCATTCGTCTGGCGTGGGCAGGCGAGCCAATTTGGAAATAAAGAGGTGCGCTTATAAAGCGGACGTTAAGATTCGAAAAGTGCGAGAAATTTTTTGAAAAGCTCGTTTAGAGGATTCTTGGCCTTAAACAGCTTTGTTAACCCTTAAGTCGGTATATTTTAGAGCTGGAAATTTAAAACCCTGATAGCTTAGGAGCTGCCAGTAGAAGGTGGCAGCAAAAATGATTGAAAATGTTCTTTATTTTTTTCTAAGCTGATATTTTCAAGCGACTGCAAAACTGGGTTTTTATCGCTCTCGAGCAAGGCTCTGTTGGGGCTTAGGAGGTATTCTCCAGCGAGAATACGGCGTTCTTAATCGTATAAGAAACCTGTAAAGTCAAAGAACGAATAGTACCATGCAATAAAAATCAATTAATCAAAAACGGGTATATTTTTTCTGTGTCGTGTCTAGGTCTTTCAGATCTCGACGTATAAATAATAAATTATCCTTCAAGGTTCAAGCGAGTGATGATATATCACTTCACACTTCTTAAAGAGTTAATTTTCGACCTAATCTCACTTGATGTATCTATAAATCACGCCGTCCAGTTCCCTCTCTCGGTGAAATCTGTAAATCACCACGGTGTATGTACCGATTGTCGTCTGCCGATCTATTCCGGGTCCAGGTCCAGGATGACATGAGCCGGCAATTAGTAATGTCTCTGTCTCGGCCGTATTCCGCGAGGCAGCTGCTGCTTTTGGACTTCCTAGATAAATCGGTCCCCGCTCTGTCGTTTTTGTTTATTTTGATGGCGATTCCCGCTTCCGTATATGCACCTTTGATGTCTGTGATTACAGCAAGTGCAGGGTCGATTCGACTTCGTCGGTAATTTACGGACCTGTCGGGTCCTTGCAGATGATTTTTGACTTTGTTTTTATTTGATGCGAACCCTGTGAAGAATCCAAAAGATTATTTAGCGAAATAATTTGTCAATGAAATTGAATTTAACACACAAGAGTAATTAATATTAAACACCAAAGCGGGCCTTTTAAAATTGATATAAGAAAAGGTTATTTGCAAAGATAACTACCCACTCGTCAATGGTAATAAGCCTTAGTCAAATACAACTTTTCTTTTAACGTTAACTGATGAAAACAACATCTATTTCAAACTATCAAATACTGATCCTTCAAGCCTACTCATTAATTCAAGCAAACTACCAAAAACTGTTATTCAAACAATAAAGTAAAATGTTAACAAAACAGTACTGCTTACTTTACTACTTCTAATTGTATGAATTAGCCGGAAAACATGTTCTTGAATTTTTTCCGAGTAAATGTCTACACCGATATTAGATCTCTATATTTCTGTCCTTAATGGTAATGACTACTACACGTACCAATTACATTATAAAACCTCACAGATTTGCTTGTGACGTCAGTAGGTACTGGTAAAGTATTGAAAGGCGTTACAAATTTAAGAAAACAAAACTGATAATAAAACAGAGCTTTCAAATAGCCCGTATATTATTTTCTCTGGATTTGTGTTTTGCTGTCAGGAATTATAATGACAAGCACATAACGTGACTTACCTTCTTTACTAAACCTCTGTTAGTGACGTCACTATGCGCTGACACTTCAGCTGTGAGGCTTTGTATTACACGTGGCAAATTACCAACGATTAAAATTTGCAGTGATGACAACCGTCTAACGAGTCAAGTAAGCAATGCGTTCTCTATCACCAAACCGATAAGCTAACGGTGTGATCTCCCAACAAACCTCGCGAATCCCAATTTTCCAAGGCAAAAGACACAACAGCCGATCTAGTAATGGCGACGATCTGCTTTCGCCCTCCCCCCTTGCCCCCCAACAAAAAATCGTCCAGCATCTTCACCAACGTCGGTCGGCAGCGCGCCAAGCAGAACCACGGCCTGCTGAGCTCCACGTACCTCAGCTTCCGCGACCCGATCGACGACGACGTCGAGGAGATCGAGCTGGCCAACTTAAAACGCGACGCCGGCGTCGGCGACGGCCTGAGACGGTGCCGTAGAGTGTCGCACACGAACTCCCTCTGCAGGAACAAGGACGCCAAGGCGGTGATGACGCGCAGCCACTCCGACGGCAACCTGGACAAGAAGGGCTCGTCCACGTTGAGCCTCAACAGATACATGAAGGTCCTCAGCGGCAGCTGGAGGAACCTGCTGAATCGTAAGTCGATGACGCTTTTTACTATTAAGTTCGCTCGCACCGCTGCAGCACGAAACTAACCCCCGCTATGCCATGAATCATGACCACAACCTCATCATTGTGACTACCACTTTGACTAACTTGAACACGATAACAAACATATTTATTGGTTTATTACAAGTGTAAATGATTTGGGGCAAATCTTTTAGTCACAATTAAGATACAAAAAAAAAAAGAAATAAACAAATTTGGAAACATTTGAAATTAAATTGCTAATTGCTTAAATCTTAGAATACAAAAAATAGTGCGAATAATAAAAAACGACGCCCGAACAAGTTGTTTTCTCCCCACGAAAAGAACTAGCTGTGTACGCCCATGCAAGGTCAAACAACCAATGGGAACTAGACCAGAAGAGAACAATAAAAAGCTGTTTAAAATTCCGTTTAGATATTGTTTTTATTTACATCTACGCTGACCCCGACGGCATTCGTAGCATTTCGTGCTTACATAAACAAAACCAGTGAAATATGAGATGTCGCTGACAATCGCATCGGGTAAAAATTTGCGCTTTGCATACAGGAAATGCGCACCAGAAAAGGCTTACATGAGTTGGGAGGGTCGCGCAATATCGGTAGGTAAATGTATTATTTATATTAACTATTATGACACCGTAGCAACACTTGTAGCGTGAGTCACAGCAGCAATTGATGATGGGTAGAAAATTTACAATTACGATTTCGCGGACTATCCCCAATTATGTTTGCAACCTACAAGCCTAAAAGTTGCCTTCTATGGTCGTGTTGATATTCTATTGTTAGCGAGCGTTGTTAGAATATAGGTGGATACTTTTTAACTATTGATATTGTGGGAAACGACGGCACTGCATTGAATAAAACCGCAGTGTCTAGTAAAAAATCTCGACACAACTGTTAAATTTAAATAATTCATTTCTACATTCGTCAAGCGAGTTATTTTTACACCAAAGCCAGGTAAAAATATTTAACATCATGTTTATTCTACTTGACACTGATTTATTTACGGGTTTACGGATACAGATCGATTTGGACGATATTAGGTGACTCGTTAATATAAAACTTGTCTAGTTAATGCAGAGATAAATAGACCAGTCATTTAAATAAACAGTGTCCAGGTTCCTAAGCCACTTAACACATTTTCGGGTATTTTCGGAGACCGAAATGAAATATAGTTTTTGAAACAGACACCGCTTGCGTTTGGTCGATCGGTCTCTGGAACAACATGCCAGACACCATTACGATTATATGCAGGTCCTGTTCTCGAGAATCGTTTACGTCTTGTAACAATGTGAACGCATATAGGGTTACAATGGTCCTGGGTGGCTTTAATTAGAATTAGTCGTCCTGCATAGGGGGGATGATGCCGTAAAAGACCGTTTTAATTGTTGTTAGATGGGTGTTAAACTTTTAGAATTAAGGGTTAGCGCAGTAACCCCTCCTGGATGAGGTTCTATTTACTAATACAGTCAACGCGTTAGGAAGTTTAATTATATTAGGGATTTCCACAAAGAAATTTTGATACCGGGTGGGCTATTTTAGTGATGGAATCTAAGAAGCTAGAAAGATAAACGATTAAATTTTTGCTTTAGACCATTCTATTATTAAGTTCATGGCGTCGTCTCTAATTGTTTCTATCGTCGAGATATGTGAAAAAAAAACATAACGGAATTCGAGGTCCAAAATTTCCAG
Organism: Anoplophora glabripennis; assembly: GCF_000390285.2. Classification (NCBI taxonomy): domain Eukaryota; kingdom Metazoa; phylum Arthropoda; class Insecta; order Coleoptera; family Cerambycidae; genus Anoplophora; species Anoplophora glabripennis. Next base: position 102,468 of record NW_019416370.1, on the reverse strand, counting down.
GAAAACTGATTCCAATAAATACAAAAAAATCTTAAAAATTCTATGAAATAAAGCGAAATAATGTTCTTCGAAACATATGACAAATATTATTTATTCAAAAACACATGATGATGTACTTAAATTTTAAATAATGTTATCCTTCAAAGCAGATATTTCAAATCATTTTTGCGAGGCACCATTTATGTAAAATCCGCCTCAAAATATAACAAAATACCTCAGAACAGCTTTGAAATACATTCAAATTTCATAAAAACTCATCGGGAACCATATAATCTTTCAGAAAACACCAATTCTTGTATAAAATATGTCAGGATACATCAATATAGTATGTATGCATCGAAATGAATTCAAAAACCATAAAAATTAGCTTTAGAGTCCTTCAAAAAGTACCAAAATTTATAAAATAATGTCGAAACAAAGAATCAAAACAGTTTTAGAGTACAAGATATGTCAAACCTGCGTAGACTTCATAAAAATTATTTTTTTTTACGGATTTTTGATGAATTTTGAAGCTCCTTTGATGCATGATGATACTTTTAATATCACCACTGATAAAGACAACATGCAAAAGCAGCCACGATATATATGATCTTACATTTCTGCTTTTTACTTTATGATCACTAGGACTTTAGCTGATAAAAATTCTAATATTATTGGAATGACCAAGAGAGTGTTTCTCAAGCATCAGAAGGATCAGACATGGAATCTATTTTGTTGAAATTTGTTTAAAAAAAACACTAAATGTTTTTTAGTTAGAAAGAATAAATTTTGTTTCTTCTTATTGTTTCAAATGTTATTTACCTTTTGTTAATTCTTCTTTGAGCTCTAGTAATTTGAGATTTGATGACATACCGATTCAGAATATATAAATTTTGTTTAAATATTATTTTCACAGCCTTTGAACAAAATATCTACGGAAAAATATTTTAATAATTAATAATTAAGTATTTTTTCGAATGTTTTTATTTCGAGTTTCTCCAATTTTTAGTAGACAATTCAAAATGATGCCCATAAAAAAAGAAAGTTGACTTTTTGCGGAATTTTCCCCACGCGTCACTGCTCAAACAAGAGTTTTCAACTCGGTTTTCGATACATTTCGGTACGTGGTGCGGCTTAATACAATCACGGAGCAACGAAACGGAGAAAATCCTCGCCCGAACGACGGTTTCCTTAAAAAATGATATAGGGATGTTTTCCGGTGCCGCCCCGACGTCCGGGACCCGGATAAAAAATGATCCGGGCCGCCTCAGATGCGATATTAAGCCGGGAAAACGTCCAAGCCCGCCAGGAATGCTGTTGGCACTTCATTACGGACCAACTGAACAAGTTAATAGAAACATTCCGAAATAAATAAACCGCACACATCCGAGGAGGCGAGGGCCCATGTTCTCGCTGAAGACGGTCCCGATCGATCCGAAACGCCTGGAGAGCGTAAGAATAGTTTTTTGTACATGCCCCTACAGGTAGCTTCAGCCGATTTGATTTGTCAAATGCCTATGTATTCAGTATTACTGTGGTTTGCGTGGTGCTCTTATCACTGTGGATTATTGTTTACATCTGGCTTACAAGTGTTCAAGATGTCGAGGTCGCAGCGTCCACTTCATATTGTTTCATACGTTAGGTCTTGGTTGCGATATCGCAAGCGCAGATACTGGTTGTGTTATTCCTCGCCCCAAGCGACAAGTTCCAGTGCAAGCAGACGCATGTCTTCCTATTAGTGCTATTGGGATAGACTAGACATTTAGTCCCAAAGAGTATATAATCTGTTATATTTAAAACGCGCATTGAAGCGCACTATACGTTTCGGCGGGACAGATTTACGTTCCCGGCCGTCCCACAGTAAACATGTCAATTCGGATAGTTGTGTCCATTGTCATCCGGGCCCTCTCTCTCCGCGATCTAGCGCTCGGTGCATTATGGATCTGCATTGCAGGCTACCCCGAACAATAGAATGTCGTACCGAGGAATGGCTACGTTGCCGCCGCTGTAGTCATATTAGTTCTAGGACCTGTCGGGGAGAAGAGGTCGAAAGTAATAAATATATGTCAGGACCGGCGTGTGTTGCTGTTCCGCGAATAGAGGACGTCAGTGAACCGTAACGCTTTATTTCTCGTAATTTTTTGTCAATCTTCGTGCTCTGTTGGTTAATTTTATTTCCCAGAAGTACAAAACAATATTTATTTACAATAAATGGGTCAAACTGTCCGAAATATGAACTGTGGGAAACGCTAACGGTGGGATGTGGGGTACAAACGAAAAATAAATTTCCTTTCCTCCCTCTCAAAGGGGAGTCCTTGCTATCGGAGAATTTAGGTCCGTTCCCCTACCCATCAAACTGTCAAATAATTACCGGTCAGTCCCACGGAATCAATTCCGTTCGGGCGTATCGGACGAGTCTGTTTCTAATTTATTTGTTTCCTAGTTTCCGTCTCTTCCAGATCTTTCTCTTATCTTCCCTTCGCCGAATCGACCGAAAGATTGAGTTTCCGGTCCTCGAACTCGAGACTAACGGAAAGTTTCGTATCGCCTTATATGAATTATACGGACCAGTGGTGGTTCGCGATTAAGGACCCCTCGGAATATGAATTGTTTGTGTAAAAACTCCTTATGCTCCCAGTTTGTGTGTTTAATCTAAATTGGTAATTAAAATTTATCGTCTTACACAAATACACAATAAAGAAACCATATATTCGTGGTGATAAACAGCGCATATGCGACCAATTTTTTTTTATAATCCATTTATTTTAACGTCTCTTCCTTGCCTATTCGTCGTTCGACATCTGCAGCGCCTAAAACACATTCCTAACCGGTGGCGACAAAAATAGCCCGGTCAAAATAGACATTTCAAATAACGAAAGTTCCGACAGAGCTAAATTTTGGTGGAGACCTTGGGTACACCATTAGAAATAAAGTGTCAAAAGTCCCCACCGATCCCATGTGTGCTAAAAAAGTTATTCAAGTTCAAAAGTCAAATTTGAGGTTTTTTGGTAACGGTACGTTTTATCAAAAAAGTAGCCCAGACAAAAATTATAGATTGAAAATTATCTACAAAAATGGTCCTTATACTTAGATCCACCATTCCTGAGATATCGCGATTCTAAAAGTTCTACACGATATGCACACATTTCCACACCACCTGTGAGGTATTGTACTTTGACGCGTTTTTTTTTACGTGGTTTCCCCGATAGGCCTACTCCACGAACTGTTATGACGGAATTTTCAAGGACAATAACTCTTTTAACTGTATGATGATTATTGATATTGATATTGGTTATTGACTTTAACTGTAGTTCTGATTTATTTTGATATTTCAATCTGATTCATACTCTTCGTCGACTTCAACAGTCATGTCTTCTTCTTCCTCTTCTTCTTGCTGGATGTTCATAAATTGTTCAAATGAAGATGAATCAGCTGTTTCTTCATCGAAATCACATGAATATTCGTCTGTTGTATTCAACTGGACATTTGAGCAAGACTGGCTTTGGCAATTAGTACACGCTGGAGAACACAGTAACCCTACTCTTCTACAGCCACATTTAGCACTACAACCTTTTTTGCAATTGCAAAAAATAGTGTTTAGGAGTTTTCCGGAGCAGGTGGAAGTAGTTTGAATCGGTTCCAAAGTATTATCTGTTAATTTCCAACCCCAGTCTTCTGGGTTCAGTTAATTGCCTAGCCATGTCTGAACTTGATAGTATACTCGATACAAGTGTTGATTAGCAGAAGCCGATGTTGGAGGAAGACAAGATAGTTGTACCCCTTTTGAACATTGCTGATGTAGTGATGTATCAACTGGAGTCCTTGCAGTGAGTAGTATTAATAAGTCAACATCTTCACCAACTACAATAGTTGTATTTGTTGCATTGTTCTATTGCTGTTTCAATTATAAGGACATAACTTGACTAAGGGACCTGAGGTTCTTTTGAGTATATATTCTCAGAATAGTATAGTTTATACATACAAGAGACACAAATAGGTATTTTTACCTACATTAAGTGCCTGACTATGTATATACGTGGCATATATGTGTGCATATTACTACATATCACGTAGAACGTGACTCCTTCAACTTAGAATCGCGATATCTCAGGAATGGTGGTTCTTAGAAAAAAAAGTATAAGGACCATCTTTGTAGATAATTTTCAGATCTATAACTTTTGTCAGAACTACTTTTTTGATAAAACTTACCGTTTTCGAAAAAAATCCAAAAAACCTCAAATTTTGACTTTTGACCCCGAATAACTTTTTTTAACACACATGGGATCGATGGGGACTTTTGACACTTTATTTCTAATGGTGTACCCAAGGTCTCCACCAAAATTTAGCTCTGTCGGAATTTTCGTTATTTGACCACTATTTTTATGACTAATTTGACCGGACTAAAAACGCGAGCCTGAAGCGTCAGTGACGTCACCCGAGATTATCCCGGCGTCGTGTACACGACTTCCCCGTTTCAGTGCTAAGCCGAATTTGGCGTAGCTCCCTCGTCGCGCTTCCGCTCCTGACGGAAATCGGCGCCCGCTGTTGGCGTAGGTCCAAGATTCGCAGAAGTCGCGAGATAAATCAGAGCGAGTCGAGGAGAAAGTCTCGGGTGGTGTTTTCGCGCTCGGACGTGTGGGAAATTTACTGCCTGTGTCTGTGAGCGGCGGCGATCATTAAATAAATTCATTTGTTTCCGTATGGATGCGCGTTTCTTGCGCAACGCCCGCTATGATTCATCTGTGCGAAGGTACGCTTCTCCACGTATGTGACGATCCTCTGGGTGGTTTACAGAGTTTGCGGGCCACGGGAAGTGGTTTGATTAATGCGCTGCAATTTTTTAATTCTATTTAATTTGTTTAGAGTATGTTTTCCACCAAAATCACTCCGATCGGACTGCCCCTGCGCCCAGCGTGCTTTTCCCTTTACGAGAAACCTTTAAGGGTCGAAATTGGCACATTCCGTACAATATACCAGCGTCACATTTTCAGCGAATGTATTGTAACTTTTCGAGATTCTCTCTGTAATTTCGGCCGACACTCGTCGGCTTCTGTACCGGTTACAGTATCCAGAACGTGACTTTTGAAAAAGGGGACGAGACGCGACGGGCCTAAAAAGCCTAACGGGTTTTTCCGTTACATTTTTGAACACGAACACCGTAATTACCGAGTTGGTTCTCACATGCAGAATACGCTCAAGCTTATTGAGATTGCAGGAAATAATAATTATACTTAAGCGCATTTTTCACTCGCCCATTTTTTTTTTCTCCCGCTTTCGGGTTGCTGACACGAACGACGCTAATAACAGTTTTTGCCCGTCGAAATTATACGGCGTTTGATGGGATAAATAATAGATGTCATAATCTGCGGTAGAAGAACTTCGTCGAGTCTCGAGTTCCCTTACACTCGCCATGGTTGTTATTCCGTCAAATTGACCGTATGATCACGAGAAAAGGAGAGATTTCTCGATTTCTGAAGTTCGAATGTCTCGCTCAATGAAAGACCGTTTGTTATATTTAATATTTAACTTTTTTTTAAAGTTACGGTAAAAGTATTATTGGCCGTTGTCGGTACTGTCGTTTTAATATACATAATAATACATAACAGAATTACTCATTTCCGATTATTTCAATAGAAATGTCCACGTGTATTTGACATCATCTTTGTAGTTTACTTTTAAGCTCTGCTGCGTAGATTACTATTTGTTACGAACGACACAAAAAGCATTTCACAACTCTGCATCGCCATATTTTTTTCCCGGACGATTAATTTAAATGTCTGTTTGCCCCCCTGCGGCAACGAAATGGTAACTAAACATGGAAAAAAGGAAGAAAGAGCGACTTCCACTCAATTACCCAAGAACCAACGTTTTCCTTGAGTGGGCAATTAAGTTTGTTCTTTTAATTTTAAACGATCACGTCTCGGGCGTATATTTTTCAAATTTTCCGGTTAATTCGGCTTAAGTATTAAAAACCGGAGTAATCGCCTACGTCCCTAATAGCAGGAGATGAGCGCAGTCTTTTGAGAGCGGGCCAAATTGGCATAATTACGTCCTAATGACGGGGTAAAGTAGTCTTTTCGTTCTGTTGACATTCACGAGGAATATTTACGTAGGGGGGAAGGGGAAAGGGATAGATTTAATGGCGTACTCGAGCTAATATACAGATTGTGATAAAGTGTACATCCCTTTTTTTATAATAAGAAGGAAAGGAATCTACGTTCAATTTGTTATTTAAATTAGTTTTTGTTTTTTTTTTTTTCAAGGGAATCAGTTTTTTTATAATAATATAATGTTTCTTTTTTTTTCAGGTAAGTTACCCAAGCCGACTAAAACCGATGAAGTAGGTGCGCTGTGAGTAAATATTATTTAGTTTTTATTGCATTTTCACGAATAATTAATAACGAAGCCACACAAAAAAAGTCCAAAACCCAAGCGAGTATATTATCATTTCCGAAGAAATTCGATACGGTAAACACGATCCTGTAGTCAAAATTCATGACTTGTTTATGAATTTCATAGAAAAGTGAAATTTGTGGATGTAAACGTCCAAATATGGGTCATTTTTTCTTAAATAGTATCCAAAAATATCAATTTTGTATTATTTTGACGCGTTGACACGATACCATTGGTAAACTGTACCCACTGATTTTTTCCTAAATTGTGTCCAAAATATCATTTTCGTAGTATATTTTTTTTAAATTATAACTTCCCTTTCTGCTTTGCCTTTATATTATATTTTTCCGGCTGATTATAATATATACAAACACATTATAAAAATTTCTCTCCCCGCCTATGGTTTCTGAAGTCAAAGATGAACGATGTGTATCGCTCCGCAGCAATAATTACTTTAATATTTACGAAAAAAAAACAGTACCTGCTTTTTTCCTCACTTTAACGGGAATCAATTTAAATTACCCCTCAATAAAAATGTCGCTTCTCACAATAACAATCTCGCATCACCGCAAAGTCCACACCATTATTTACCTGTCACCGCGTGAGTAATGGCGTTAGCGTTATTTTTTGAATAAACCAACGCACCTTTTGTCTCTGGTCCTCATTATCCACGCACGCATTCCTTCCCGGACAATTAACCGCCTTGGTTCGGGCGAGTCGGATGTCCGCAAGCCTACCAGGTCTTTTTTTGGCTCAAATATTGTGATATTTTGGTACATTTTCGCTGTCTCCTTTTTTTCGGTGGGAATCAAAATAGCGTTCCATTAAATTATTGGAGATATATAACTTATTACGAGCAAGCGGGCGATTATAGGCGAGCGGTTCACCCCTAAAAAGATGCTTCTAAAAGATGGTAACCGACTAAATTTTTAAAACAAAAACCTACAGCATGAAACTTTTTTTATTTTATAATGTATATTTTTCTGATAATTTACATATTTTTTATATTTTTCGGCGTGGTCAGTCAATTGTTATAAACAAAAAAGTTGTAAAAAAAATTACTCGCCGAATGGCTTTGAAAACAGAAAATACTTCGTTTCCGAAATGTTTGAACAAATGGTGTGAATAGAAATAGGCAACCAGTAATACATTTTTATAGATTTTATTACATAGTTTGTCTACATATGAATAAATGCACAAATAATAGATTTTCCCCCATTCTAACGCAGATTTTCTATAAAATGGACTTAGTTTGAAACTTAAGCAACATTTTGGTGTAAAGAAAGTAAAATACGATGCCGCTAAGCGGCGAATTACAAATTTCTTAACAACCAAAAGTAATTCGAGGTTCAAACAAAGTCCATTTTATAGCAAATGGGCGTTAGAATGGTGGAAAGTCTATTATTTGTGTATTAATTCATTTTTAGACAGACTGTGTAATAAAATCTATAAAAAAGTATTGCTTGTTGTCTATTTGCTATTAGACGAGAAGTTCACCCCTAAAAAAAGGTATGAACCGACTAAATTTTTAAAACCTACAGCATGAAACGTTTTTATTGTATTTTTCTGATAATTTACATATTTTTTTATATTTTTCGGCGTGGTCAGTCAATTGTTATAAACAAAAAAGTTGTAAGAAAAAATTACTCACCGAATGGCTTTGAAAGTGTTTATTTTGGTCCATTTTACGATAAAAAACTGTTTTCAAAGCCATTTGGCGAGTAATTTTTTTTTACAACTTTTTTGTTTAAAACAATTGACTGACCACGCCGAAAAATATAAAAAAAATATGTAAATTATCAGAAAAATACACTTTATAAAATAAAAAAAGTTTCATGCTGTAGGTTTTAGTTTTAAAAAACTAGTCGGTTCATGCCTTTTTTTAGGGGTGAACCGCTCACCTATTAAGATTATAAAAATGGATATCTGTCCCGGAAAACCAAGGTATCTCATTTTTTTCTCGCCGCGCAGCGATTGTCTTATCGCAGAAAATGTCCCTGTTGTAATAAAGTGATGAATGGTCCTGAATTAATAAGTGGTTATTTCTAAAAAAAAATTAATGAAGTTATTTGGAATTTTTGAAGTTATACTTGTGTTATAAAGTTATTTAATAATGTATAAAAATGCCATTGTACATCAGTTCAAAAATGGTAGACATCCATTTTATGTAAGGACTTGCCAATGGTAGTGGTCTTGACGCTCGTCAGAAATTTCTTTCAGTGGTGAAAAATATTGCAAGGTTATTGCAAATAATAAAATTAAAACTAAACGTAAAACTGTTGCTGTTTCCTCTGTTGCTCCACTTCCGCGTATGCCGAACCCTGTACTTGGCTTTGCGTACACACACGCCCCAAAAAAGTGTATATTTTCACTGTCGTGTATATTTGTCTTTAATTATAGTGTATCCCCGTCTTTTCACACAAACAAGCGCTTTTTTCAAGTTCCCGCCACGCCGTAGTTTGACACAAACTTTGAAGCGCTCAAATCCCAATAGGGTTGTTGACTATAAAAACAAACCATATACAAATTGTTGTTGATACAAAGATTTTATATAAAAGAACTGCCTGTATAGTAAAATTTTAAATATATCACAAATTAGTGGTAGAAATCATTTATGAATTTTTGTGTTACTTAAAAACTAGTCTGACGTCATAAGGGGCAATTTAACAAGAAGCTAGTAGCGATCCTATTGCATAATTTTGAAGAAGAAGAAAATATATCAAAATTGTCCATCAAACCTTGTTGTTCTGTTTTCTGTTCTTTAAACAAAAGTGACAGTAGTGACACTAGTGACATCAGTCTATCAATTAAGAGTATTTGTGATAGTTATTATTAATTTCCTGATTGTAATGGATTCAACAAAATTTAACTGATGTTTTGTTCCACATTCCATATTCCACATAGCCCATTGCATTATGTCCATAAGACTCCCGAACTGCACTATAATTTTCCGTAAATAAGTACGTATTTATATTTATTATTTATATTATAAATAAACACAATAAAATCATTCATTAAATATGTTAATCCTTACCTGACTGCTTTTATACCTCTGATTTCGCCAATATTAAAACGGTCGTCTCTTTTTAAAAATTCAATTCATGATCATAAAAATATCAATTTTCGGTCAAATTTGCGAAGTAGTTTTCACAAATTCCGTTTCACACATTCTGCTTTAATTCTAAGGGAAGGAAGATATTAAATGATTATTTTTATAAATAATAATTTTATTTAATAAAGGAATTCGAAGATTAAGGAAGATAACTCGTAGACTTGAAAATATTTTATGCGGCAATGTCACTGACAGACTGACACTACTGACAGTGTTGACAGAGCATCTTCTTCCGCCAATTTTTTCCTTTACGCAATCATCTACACATAATTTCACTACAAGGTGCCCCTTATGACGTCACAGCCGTTTTGAAATATTATAAAAAAATCAGTTTTAAATAATTATTTTAAAACTGTTCCGACGCATTTCTCAATCTTTAATTGTGCATACACACTAATTAGTACGTGTAGAATTATATTATCTACTTTTTGAAATTTGGTCAACAACCCTATTACGCCCGAACACTTGTTCTGTGTTAATCGCCCGTTTCCCATTTACGAGCCGAAACAACAAACCTCGGTTGTAACACGCCGAGGTTTTTGGGCCGTAAAGAAATTAATTTCAAAATAAATACAGTTAACGAGCAAGAGAATTCCACCGACATGTGGCGAACACCGTGCGGTCTATTTTTTTTTTTTTAAATAAATATATTAGCACATCGGCGCTAGCAAGTGTCGAGCCGGGAATTAGGTTTATTTTTAAACGGTTTTTAATCGTCGTGCTTGGAAGACTAATCCCTGAGAACGTGGGGTCGGGTCGTCGGGTTAAAACCGCCATTAAATCGCTATTAGATTTATCAGCAAGGTTCCAGAAATTATTCCGAGACAAAAAATGTACTGGATCAATGAATTTCTTTTAGTTGAATATTTAAGGATAATCAAAAACTTACCCGCATCCGCCGAAAGAGGCGACAGCCTCTTGGAGACTTCAACCTGGTTAATTTGTAACGCATGCAATTTCATTAAAACGAACCCTTTGCCGTAAAACGAAATTAGTTCCCCGCCTAAGCACCGTTCGAATAAGAAAAACCATTATGCAAATCCGATCGGGTCATTTTCATTCATCATTAATAACCCTAAGTCAATGTCGCGCGCGAGCTTTCCCAAATTGTAAAATCGACGGTAGGCGATCGATCATCGACACAAAACCCGATAACCATCGATCATAGTCAAGAAGTGTGAACAAATTCAACATGCCGAGCTTAAGGATGAAAATTTTCTTCTCGTACGAAGCTATGTCGGTATTGTAACAGATGGTGAAGAACAATTCCTTCAGTTGAGTACATTTATTTAATAATTTTCAATTCGAATTTTGTTTTAAAACATACGTAACGATTTTATATTGACAAGAGAAACACACAATGGTATTTACCAAAAATCTAAGCTCTTGTCGATAGTTTAGTATTAGTAGAACGTGCTGGTTTACGAACTATTTCTACCCCTCCGAACGAGCTGTCGAACGGCCTTAGTTACCTACCGAAAGGCCCAAATTATTCGATAATTCAGCGGCAACTTCAAACTCCGCCCCTGTACAGTTAAACTTCAAACTCGAGAGAGATAACGGCTCCGGCTATTGAATTCACAGTCGCAGTCGGAGTTTAATGTTTTGTAAACGATTTGATTAAACGTACAGTCACTACATTATAACGGGTATTAGGGCACGGGTGGGTGACTTGGCATGAAGTGAAAAGTCCTTAGACCACGAATAAAACGTTCTTTTTTGTTAATAAGAAACGCAAAGCAAAAGAGGTTGAACAACAGTGGCATAAAATAAACGACAAAATGAAACAAGAACAGGAAATTTGTTTCAAAACGACCAATGACACAATTTGAAAGAACCGAGCGTTGGCTAAAATTTCGCAAAGGTCAAAAATTGCTTTTAAAAGCAGATTGGTACCACAGACAAAGCGACTACAGGCCTACATTTTCCTCCAGCTGTCTCCACATCCAAATTCTCGATTCCTTCAATCCGCTTCTTTAATTCTCATTCCTTATTAATATTCATCATCAAACGGGGACCCCATGCCATGTCCCGAGCCTAAACGCCATGTCGATAACCAACTATCACGATCTCGGCCTGCGGTTCGATATTGTTTCGGTGTTTATGAATGGACGCGTGGTCGACCCATAAAAAAAAAGAAACGGAATGTCCGTTTTTTACTATTATGGTGCGCGAGGTGGGCCCGACTCTCCATATTCCACGGCCTACTGAGGACCTTGACGGGGCATTACGTTGCCCAATAGTCATTCTTCTACCGTCACTCCTAGGTGCACCGTCAGGTAATAAAACATGTGGCTCGATGACAACACCGGTACCATTAATTTGATTTGGAGCGGGCCAGATCTTTATCGCCCTTATCGGATGGGGATCTCGCATCTCGAGACTTGGCACTAATTATGCCCATGTCGACTTCATTATGTAGAAGGGCCATGAAATATGGTTATTTGTGTGATGTAGTGGTGTATTATTGAATATATGGATGTAATGGTATTGTGATTAGAATACAAAGTACTCGGAGAATTGTACAGGGCATTTCAATGACTCTACCACTCCATTTCTCCCCGTATGCATCTTGAGAGACTCGTTTTCTTTACGGCACACCGTTTGCCGCGAAAAGAACACTTTTCATGTAACGCCAATTCCACATACCGGCGGTAAATTTCACGTGGGACGGGACCGCAAACTCGAACCGATTTAAGGCCCCCGTAACAAGAATTTTCAATAATAATAACGCAACTTTATCCATACTCGGCCGTAAATTATTGCATGTGCACAAATGAGGCAACGGAATATAAATAGAACTCGGTGCCTACGCGATCGTAAATTACAACTTATTCCTCTAATAAAATCAAAGTGATCTAATGCTGACAAGGGTCGCAGTAACTTTATTAGCGGGAGCTCATTAGAGGAGGCATTCGAAAAAGTCACGTCGTCACCTTTACGTTTTAGTTATAGCCGAAAGTGTTTTGTGGGTTCGAGTAGACGCAACATCAAAGTGAACACGTTATTTATACGGCTTGGATTTGCGAAATCCTGAAACATAGCGCCCAATTAGCAGTTATTAATGTTAATATATTAGTTAGATTACGTTAGATAGACCGTAACATCGCTTTTTGAAGTAATATTAATGATTTAACGCGGAGAAAAACACGGGGAAGAACTAATAAAGTTTAATAAATACGATTGGACGAAAATAACGTCGTAATATACAGTGTGTTGGATGGGGTACCGCGCTCTTGTAAACTTTTTCATTGTTGATTTTTCGAGAAAAAGTTATTCTTGATTGCTTATCTTGAGAAGCCAAACATACAGTTCTTTTCAAGAATAACGTTTTCTCGAAAAATCAACAGCAGAAAAATTTACAAGAGTACACTGTATATGAGATTTTAGTTGTGTAGTTAACAAAAAGTGCAATATTTGCTAGACTTTATTTTAAGACTGAGAAATGTTTTGAGAATATAACTAATAAGTATTTTATATGTCATTTTTACATCAATTCAAAGGAACTGCATTTACATAGTACCTTACTCAATACATTGTAAAAAAAACTCAAGTAAAAACATGACATGATTAAACAGGCATTTGTTGTGACGGATGTGGTAACTGTAGATCAATTATCTTATAACATCATACGAATTATGATGTGGTGACTCATTCAGAAGGATATTAAAGATAATTACAACAATAGAAAAATTAGTTAAATAAGAATACTTAGCACTTCTTATACCTTATTTTTTTATTAAAATCATTATTGTGAGAGGTATGATCAATATAAAAGTGTATTCATTTAATACAGTTATACCATAATATGAATGTTCAATAGTTTTTTACAAGTTACAATAATTTTTCTAGCTACTCACATGCTCTTTGTTTACGTCATTGAAAATAAGATCATTAGCATCGAGTGTTCTATTGTATAATGTCAAGCTTAGTGTGTCCCTTACATTCAGCGAAACTGTCGTATAAGTGTTCTTTTTCTATGTTCAAATGTAATTTTCATAAAAATATCTCAATAATTTTATATTGAATATAGAAAAAAATATTTATTATGGTTTTGTTACGCACGTTGTACTTTGTTTGGCCAGAAATGTTGCTCTAGGTATTAATTAAGTTTAGAGTCGACGTTCGATCACACCTCTTGATAGCTCCGCCAGTTCTCGAAGTAAATCTCCGCTGGTGTCTCTTGCCGTTGGCCTTTTTGGATTTGGATGTTAGCTATCTGTTCGTCACATTGTCCGTTGGTTATAGCTCGATGTTTGTAGATATGTAGAATACTTTACTAGAAAATTCGACTTTGTCCGTCAAGTTCGATGTTCTCAGTCTTGTTTGGGTTCTTTTAAAGCTTTTTCGGGCTCTACAGGTGACGGCTTCGCATTTATTAATTCGAAGACGGTTTTGGAACTTTTTCTTCTCTTGTGTCAGGCATTTCGACCAGTGTTTGGGGATTTTCACAATAAAAAAACTCAAGCTCCTTCCTTATGCAAATACCCACCGAAATTAGTCGATTACATCGCGACTACGTATTCAGACCTCGTCAGCGGTATCATCGGCGTAGTGTGTACGTGTCTCCTGCGGTACAGATTGTCACCATGAATATGGAAATCGACGGGGAGCGTTACACGTCCACAGACCGTACCGTTTCGGTAGCGGAATGGGCGCCAACACCGATTGAATCCAAATGGAGCCGTTCGCAAAGAGGGAATCGGAACTAATCTGCCTTTCAGACGTCCTCAAAGGCTCTAGGAGGGAATTTCGTGACCGGGTAATGTCCTCTGCGCGGGATCCGTTTGTTAATTCGATTGCGAGAGAGGAACAATAAAAAAAAATGGGAGTTAGGATATTGGGTCGCTATAATTAATAAAAGACCGTGAACGAAAATCCAGAATAAGAAGAATATAAATCAACTCGACCTTCCAAATGCGAGATACTTTAAAAAATAGAGGAAATAACACGCTGGCACCCTTCAAATCGCTCCGATATTCCTTCATTTATTTCCCAAATAGACGCATTTCTTTCCCGTCGCCCCCCGTGGTCCTTTATCGACAGAAATAGATCTTTGATGGCCCGAGCGACGCGACGGTCCCCCGGCGTTACGGGAAGTCGCCGGTAATTGTATTTCCTTGCCTCCTCCGTCGTGGAAACGTCTAGGTTTCTCCATTTAGGGGAGCTAATATCTCAAATTGAAGTCGGGCGTCACTTCCAATTTACATGACTAATTGGGTCAGCGTCGATTCTCCGAAGGTTTGCTAATGGCTTATGATAGGCACGCTCTAAAGTGGTATTACCTGGCAGCAGGGCCTTGCATTTGTGGGTACGTTTCAGGGGCTTTGATCACGCGAAATAACTATCTTACCTATTTATCTGAGCCATATTAATTATCATAGACCGATCAAAGTAACTCATTTGTAGGGGAAAAAAAAAGAAAATTGTTACCTGGACTCTCATAAGTAGAAATGTTAAAGGGGCTTATAATAAACGAAAAAAAAAATAATAAATGCGTGAGCAGGTGCGGCGGAGGGTTGATTTGGGGGGTTGAAAACTTATGTAAAATTGTATCATTGGGATTTCTGGTGAAAGTTGAGGTCAAACAAAAAAGTATCTACTACAAAAGTTGTAGTTCATGCAAAAATCTACAACTTTTGTACAGGTCATTTTTTAACATAGTCTGAATATTTCCGAGAAAAATGCAAAAATCAGGTTTTTTTATGATATTTCGTTTTTTATTTCTTATTTCCGCAAAAATAATTCAATTTTGACGAAACTTGGTGAAAGTATACCTTTCTCAGTCTTAAATAACCTCAAATTTTTTTAGATAAAGAAATCAAGAAGTTTCTGAGATATTCATTTTTTTCGGTCTGAAACACTTTTTTTTTGCAAAGAAAAATTCTACTTAAAAAAATCATCGTACAGAATTCTGCCAGTAATCATTTTTTTCGTTTTGACGTATACTTTTTGGTGAAATAAAAAAATTTGTAATCACAGTTCAAAAACATGCTCAAAAATGCAAAAAAATAAAAAATGACTTACAGCAATGAATTTTTCAGTAATTGTTGATAATTTGTTTAAATTTAAAAAAAAACAAAAACTGATTACCATTCTATTGTACGGAAAAAATACAAAAAAAAAACTGTCTCGTTGTTTGACCCGAAACTATTTTTGTACAGTATTGCTATAAACATAAGTCGAATAGTGAATAAATAAAATAAATAATAATTTTTTTCCGTAGGATCTATTAGTGTACTTATTTTTTTAAAATTTGATGAATTCATAAATATACAGTGTGAAATTTTGTAATATTGTTTAATTTTTTCTGGCTTTATTTAAAAATTAATTTTAAAATAAATTACATATTTACAATGCCACTTTTTTCGCTCTGTACAATGGCGTCAACATGTTTGCAATCCGACGTTTCGTCTTCGAGGGGCCATCATCGGGTTAATTTTTTTAAATATGCCGCTGCTATTTTTATGACAAAATCTAAAGTTATTTTTAATTCTGAATTAGACGATATTACTATTGTTATAAGTTTTTAGATTGTTTTAGCTATAATTTAAAATATCTATTGGATGAAGTCATAAAAGTATACAAGTCAATACCCCACAAAATATCCAACAATTTTTTACTGTTAACAATACTAATTAGAAATAATAAAATATTCCGTAAATTCGTATTATTTTTTATTAGGTACAACTTTTTAAATTATGGATTAAAAAAATTGTTGGACATTTTGTGCTGTATTGACTTTTATTCTCCTCTCTCTCCCTCTCCCTCTCTCCCCCTCTCCCTCTCTCCCCCCTCTCTCTCCCTCCGTAAATTCGTATTATTTTTTATTAGGTACAACTTTTTAAATTATGGATTAAAAAAATTGTTGGATATTTTGTGCTGTATTGACTTTTATTCTCCTCTCTCTCCCTCTCCCTCTCTCTCTCCCTCTCTCCCCCTCTCTCTCTCCCTCTCTCTCCTCCCCCCCTCTCTCTCTCCCTCTCTCCCCCTCTCTCTCTCCCTCTCTCTCCTCCCCCCCTCTCTCTCTCTCTCTCTCGAAAGTGTTCAGAGCCGTACTCAGGAACAATTTTTAATGATAGCTAGAAACCTTTTTATTCGATTACAATAGTAATATCATCTAATACAGAATTAAAAATGACTAGATTTTGTCATAAAAATAGCAGATATATTTAAAAAAATTAATCTGATGACGAAATCTCCAAGACGAAACGTCGTTTTCAAATAAAGCCAGAAAAAAAATAAAAATGATTTTGCAAAATTTCGGGTTTTCGGATTTCACGTCAACAGTTAATACTTTGCAGTTAATTGTATTGCTGAAATCTCAAATCATCCAGAGGTAATTTATCATTTGTGCATTTGTAATTCGACTTAGATGTTTATAGTAATACTGCACAAAAATAAAGTTTTGGGTCAAACAATGAGAGCTTTTTTTTAATTTTATTCCGTAGAATTGAATGGCGAAATCAGTTCTTGAATGTTTTTTAATTTAAACAAATTATCAACAATAACTGAAAATTGCATTGTTGCAAGTCATTTTTCATTTTTTGCATTTTTGAGCATGTTTTTGAACTGTGATTACAGATTTTTTTATTTCACCAAAAAGTATATGTCAAAACGAAAAAAAGGATTACCGGCAGAACCCTGTACGATGATTTTTTAAGTAGAATTTTTCTTTGAAAAAAAAGTATTTCAGGCCGAAAAAATGGATATCTCAGAAACTTCTTGATTTTTTTTATCAAAAATAAATTGAGGTTATTTAAAACATAGAAAGGTATACTTTCACCAAGTTTCGTCAAAATTAAATTATTTTTGCGGAAATAAGAAATAAAAAACGAAAAATCGGAAAAAAAACCTGTTCATCGCATTTTTCTCGGAAATTTTGAGGTTATGTTGAAAAGTGACCTCTTCAAAAGTTGTAGATTTTTGTATGATCTACAACTTTTGTATTAGATACTTTTTTGTTTGACGTCAACTTTCGCCAGAAATCCCAATGATACAAGTTTTCACAACTTTTCAACCCCCCAAATCAACCCTCCGCCGCCCCTGCTCACGCATTTATTTTTAAAAGTCCAGGGAACAATTTTTTTTTCTCCAAGTGTAATTCGGTTGAACTATTATCCATTTTTAAATACTAAAATATTATCGCCAATCTTGAAATTAACCCAAGCTCCCACTTATACAGCAACAAGAGCAAATCTCGAACAGCATTCATTTAGCCGCGGTTGTTATCAGGAACGTGTTAATGTCGACTTCGCGTAGGCGGGCCATAAAACGTCAACCTGTCGCCCTGTTTGGTCTCCATCTATATATACCGGCCACAGCAAAATCTGCTATCTGCTCCACTTCGATTCCCGGCTATCGGATAATTGTCTTTCCTTAAAAAGAAACTGGATTGTCATATTTATTTCCCGTACGGGGGTAGCGATGGCTAGGAGATGCATGCAATCCGACGAAAATGGACATGGAGACTGGCGTCATCGGTTTTAATCTCCCAATGATGCATACTTTATTAGCCAGTAATGTGACAATGGTAATACGCGCCTTGGAATGTTCCAAACGAAAGAAGAGAACACGATTTCTGCCCACGGTTCGAAATTTCGTAACTGCATTCCTAAGAGCTAAACAAATATGCATTACAATTTATGTGCGACAAGTTGTATGGGAGCGAGAGTGTAAAAAGTTGAGGGTTAGCTTAATCAGACTGGGCAAGTGTGTTGATTTCAAGCTTCACGAGAATTTGAAAGGTATTAAAATACAACTAAAATAAAAAGTTTATACGCGAGAAATTATTGTGACAAATAATTTGAACTTGATTTTAGACATGGTATTAATATGATTGATGTTTTATTAAACGCGTTTGTTTGTTTAGCCTATTTTTTTTCACATGTCGCTGCATCTATTACAAAACGTGAATAGATTCAAGATCACTCTTCCAAGGTTCCCAATAATTAATTGATAGATCAGTGCGATAGGAATTTTACAACCAATCGTAAAAAACTGTATAAAAAAACTGTTCACAAACTGGGGCTGGCGGCTAGAAAATTCCTGAAACCATTAACAGGTCTTTGAAAAATAAAATTTCACAGTTACTTAAAAAGAATTTCACGACGGCAGGTACCATTCAGAGGCGCCAAATCTAGTCTCGGGTTTGTTTGCTTTAAGCCTTTCACTGGATGTGTTTTGAGGCAAAGAGCTTAATGGCAGAGGCGTGTCAAGAATTGAAATGGGGCAACATTGCATATTCCAGCTTTGTGTTAAATATATCGCACAAAAATTACTCTCAACCACTGGACAGCGAATAGTATCAAATTAAAAATATTTTCCTAAATAAAATTGCTTCAAAGTCAGAGGTGAATTAAAATAACTTTACTTTCATGTTGGGGGTAGTATAAAAATATTAAAATAGGATCGAATTGCATATAGAAACCTATTTTGTCGTGGAAGCGTCAAGATTAGGCATATAGTCACATTAATTGCTATTTTTCTGGTTCAACGACCTTGACATTACTAACCCGAAGCTATTTCTTCTTCACGAACAAGATTATTTCCTTTTTTTGGTTCTGAATTGTCACAAACACCGTTGAATTTTTATACCGCACAACAGGTGCACCTACCGTCAATTTCTCAACTCGGACCTCTCGGTATCTTGTCACCGCACGCCGCTGACCAGCGGCCAGCCGAATCGCTGTAATTCGCCCACCTGTCCGCAGCAGAACGGCGCCAAACGGTTTAAGTATCTCATTTATTATTAGAACTATTGCATTGAAAGTGAATACATTAATCAGTTATAACCTGCCCGTGTTTTTCTTCTACCTCTTGTTTCGTTGTTTATCGTAAAAAATCCTACGCTCCGGCCGGCGTGGGACTGGCACAATGCCGACCACTCGGCCACTTTGCGGGCAGATAAGGTGTTTTTTCCTTCGCGCGACACGTGCGAGTGGGCTGGACGTAATAAATCCGAAAGAAATGCAAACAAAGAAAAAATTGCATTTCCATATGCGGAACAGAAAGTGTCAATTTATTAATGTGATAAATAAATAACAATTTATTTGTTATGAAATCCGCTTATTTTATTTTTACAAATTTTCGCAATTATCCCTTTAATGAACAATGACGCATCTAAGTTTTTTACTAGAAAACTATCGGTTTTATCGAAAAATTACAAGAGATAAAAAAGTTGCGCAATAAATCAGGGTGCAACTTTCATACAAGGTATTTTTACTTCAATCCTCTTATTTTTGGCTCCACATTTACTGGTACCAATTTTGCTACTTCATTTAAAAACACTCTGTATCAGGGTGCAAAAAAATCATGATTTTTTTTAAAAATCAAAAAATCCGATTTTTTTGATTTAAATCGGATTTTTTTGATTTAAATCAGATTTTTTTGACTTAAATCAGATTTTTTGTTTAAATCGCATTTTCTAGTAATTAACGTCTTATTTCCTGTCAATAATAATGCCTAATTCGCCGCACCTATACAATAACAAACATTTCCACAGCGCTGCATAAAAAAAATAAAACAAAATAAAAATTTCTGTAATCTTTGCCGCAGCCGAACACAGAACTTTTTTTTTTATATTAAACACTATTCGCGATCCTAGACAGAGCGGGGCCTTTGACATCGGCCGATAACGCAGCATGTTATTGAAGTGCAATTTCCTTTGTCAATGCCGCCGTGCCGCCAATATTCATTTATCTTTGGCTGCATGTAGTTTTTTCTCGAGCAAAAAAGTGCAGAGGGAGGCATTTGCTTTATTTACTAAATGAATAAAAAATAATGCCGCCGGGTTAGATCAAAGGGATTTTGTTTAGAAACACTGAGGCTGACGAAATTGGAAAAAAATTTAATTTAGTTACCACCTGATGTTCAAAGCGGAAAGTTCTTACTAAAGCCTAGTGCAGACCGAAATGTCGGGGCGAAAAAGTGACGAAATTTGGCGGTATTTCCTAAAGAAAAATGTCCCCGGAAAAACCGGAAATAGGGCAATTTGCAAAGTGTGTAAACTTGAAATACAAGGGTTGGTCGCTCGTTAAAAAAAACATCGGGAAAAGTGTACGGGTGTCATAGACACAGACAAAAGCAACGAGGCCCGCGTGGCCGTGTCCTTAGAGGACGCCAACAAAAAGACTGAGAGTACTGAGACTGAGACTGAGACTGTCGAGACCGAAATTCAGACGGACAACAGTGATGATAACCAAAATGATTTAGTTTTTTTAGAAGGTAAAGCTAGGATACTACTGATACTCTAGGATACTATATCTTTGTTTAAATATTATTATTTATTATTTTGGAATCCTATTTTTGCATTATTTTCTTTCTATAGTTTATCTCTTTGCAAGAGCTAAGGATGTTTGTTTTTCGTTTTTGCAGATTTCCCAGTGGTTTCTGAAGTTGCAGGAAAAAAACCCAGCAAAGAAAATTTAACTGGAACGGCCACATTGCCCACATGTACCGCTCATCCATCCACATCGAGAACATCATCAACGTCATTATTGTCATCAACGAGTTCAACGACATCAACTAGTTCAAATAGCAACAAAAAGAAACGTAAATGAATTGAAAATGCAAGAAAAAGCAAAAGCATTGCTAGTTTTGTCATCAAAACATCCCAGAAGCTAAAGCATGACTTAGATAAACAAATTGCAAAGGCTGTATACCAAACAAACAGCAGTTTTCGATGTGTACAGAAAAGTGAGGTTTTAAAAGCAATTCAAATGCTCAGACCCGGTTATGTTCCACCCACCCCGTATGCGATTGGCAACCCGCTTTTAGAAGAAATATATAAAGAAGAAAAACATGAATGTTTCAAAAACTTAGCTAGTGCTTGTGTGTGTATGTCAATAGACGGTTGGTCTAATGTTCACAAAAAAACAGTAGTATGTGCAACCGTAACCACAGAAACGGGTGATGTTTATTTGTACGAGACTATAGATACATCGGGGCATCCACATACTTCAGATTATTTATCAAAAATAGTTGGAGACTTAATTTCGTCATGTGCAAACGAATACAACTGCACAGTTGCAAGTTTTGTGACGGACAACACTGCCAATATGAATAAAATGAGAGAAGACCTGAAAAATAAAGATTACGTAGGTTTCTGTATTATCACGTACGGGTGTTCAGCCCATTTGATGAATCTCTTGGCACAATATTTACAAGTAGACGAAGTAAAAGGCCATATTGTCCAAATAGTTAAGTATTTTAGAAATAACCATTTCGCCAATGCAAAATGTAAACAAGAGGGGTGCAGAGTATTAGTTTTGCCTAGCGATGTTAGATGGAACACTATGGCAGATTGCTTGGAAGTTTATCTTAATGAATGGCCGAAATTAGTAAAAATCTGCGAGGAAAATAAAGATAAAATCGACTCAATCATCTACGGCAAAATTATGAATATGATAATTAAACGGGCTGCTGAAGATTATCTAAAAATTCTGAAACCTGTAGCTGTAGCTTTGGACAAATTACAGGAGACTGTTACTACCATTTCCGATGCGGTGGACATTTGGAAAGAATTAGAAGATAAATTGGAATTGGCGGAACTTAGCTTGAGCAACATGCAGCTGTTCCAGAAAAGATATAAAACAGCCTTGACACCAGCACATTTTCTGGCATTTATAATAGATCCTCGGAAAAGAAAATATAGCTTAACCTCAGAAGAAACAAGTGCTGCACTAGAGTTTGCGAATGAAATGTATATGGACACCGGGTTTCTGCCACTTGTACTTAAATTTCAAAATAAATCCCTGCCATTTAGAAGTTTTATGTATTCAGACGAAATAACCTCTAATATCAGCCCAATCGAATGGTGGATATCTCACAAGGATGTATTTGGAAACAATGGAGATGCGATTATCAAAATTGCTAGGCAACTTCTGGGAGCTGTGGCATCATCGGCGTCGGTGGAAAGAATTTTTTCTTCGTTTGGATTAGTCCATTCTAAATTGAGGAATCGACTGGAAGTAGAGAAGGCAGGCAAATTGGTGTTTTTGTTTAAACGTTACAACAGCAAGTGTAATATTTTATTTGATGAATAACTATTAGGTATATTTGTGTTATATTATGATATATTAGTTTTATACCTTTTACATTTATTTTTTGAGTTATTAAAAATATTAAAATATTACAACAGAAAGTATATTATTTTATTGATGAATAGATATTAAGTTTATGTGTTGAATGAATAATATTTTATAGTTTTGTAACTTTTACAGTTATTTTTCGATTTAAAGTTGATTTTTTTAAATTTATTCCCATGATTAAAATAAAAAATCAACTGATTTAAATCACGATTTAAATCTTGATTTAAATCAAGTTGATTTAAATCTTTGCACCCTGCATTTAACTATTTCAAAAGATTTTGAATTTAATTTAAAAATTGATGTATTTTTAAATTACACTATTTCGGGAGATATTTTCCATGTCCCAGACTTTTTGTCCACTCTATATAAAGAAAAACATACCATTCCAAAACAACATATTTTTCCCTCAATAGTTTTTCTTACTGCATTCTTTTAGACGTTGATTAAAAGAAGAACTTGGACTACTCCTGAGAAAGACGAGACTACAAATTTTTTTTCCACTGCATCAAAAGTAACGCATTGCCATCAACAGCAAATTGTATTAAACTCGTACAAAGCAATGCAATTCTGAACTATAGAACTACTCAACAAATCCGTTCATGGATCCAAAATCATATTACGAGAAAGTCTAATATTAGTAAGTATCAATTACTAAATATAGTAGGCTCCCTCTTAACTGCCTCCGCATTAACTAGTTAAATTTTTTAGATGGCTTCACTTTATTTATGTTATTTAAGGATATGTGTATGTAAAATCCCACTATTTGTACTTTGTATGTTTCATCAACATTATTATTTAATATTTGCATTTTAACTTGATCTTTGAACAGACTCAAGGATAAGCAATACCATAGTATTACTTTAAAGTCGGTGGCCAAAAATGAAGACATCCTACAGAAGAAATACATCAATACTCTATAACATCTATTAATTTTTTATAAAATTATTTTTTTTATATCAGGAATTTTGTTTTTTTTTTTTATTAGATCTTATAGAAACTTTTGATGTGTGACGAGACAATACAAATAGGAATGTGTCTGGTGCTGCTACTTGTCTATCACAGTTTCGGCAGTGGTAGTCCGAGAATACTATAATTTTCCATATGTAAAATAAACTGGCGGGTTTAGCCTGTTCCTGGTTCAATAGTTTCACCAACTATGACTTGACATGGAGTGAGTGTAAAGACCTTATTACTTTATCAAAAACGTTCCCAGAACATCACGATTTTGCTTCTGTCTTACGCAGGCAAATAAATCAAACAAAGCATCCTTGGGAAACTTGAAAACAATATTACTTTGAAAAAACTGAATTGACCAGAGCATGCAAGATATCTGTCAGGAATGCTGTATTATCAATGATATCAATAATAAAACTATTCAAACAGGTGCAAAAGCTGGACGCAACACTACACCAGAAGCTTTAAATTCCGAGTATTTGTCGACTTTACCAAATCGTGGGTTGAGTATTATATTATTCTGTTAGCACTTCTGGCGGGAAATTAGATTTTGATAGAACACGATAGTTTAGATAAATTATGTTCTATCTGAATTTGAATTTGTGCTGAAATTAGTATAGACTGTATGAAAAATAATATTAAACTGTTCTATCTGCATTATTTGAATATGCTTTAGTATTACAATGTTCTAACTGCCGCCCAATGGAGTGAGAGTAAACTCAGTTACCCTATTATGTTAGAACATCATAATAATTTTTGTGTCGCCAAGTTAAATGTGATTGTGGTGTTCAACTTATTGCTATTCTGTACCTCAGAGCTAAACTGTATCAAAATCACTTTTTTTTTGCAAAAACGATATTATCTCACAGTTGTGGTTCCCTTTCAAGTGGTAGTTTCCATTGTAGTGAAAGGTAAACTGTATTAAGTCCATTGTGGCTCTCGTGCTAAACTGAAATTTGGACATAAGATAGTTGCATTGTCTTGATATATCAGTATTAACTCCAAGGTCGTGGAGTTAAATGAGGTTACATACGTGGCGCTGCAGTTTCACTGAAATGTTTACAGTGCCTACCTTGTTAGTCGAAAACGTGTTATTGTGAATAAAAATGGCAAAAATGGCAACAGAAAAAAGTGGGGGCACTTTATTGCAAACACACTGCAATACTAATGAGACAAACTATCTGATTTCCCAAGTTTTAGATGCAAAAGCAAATTCTAACCTAGAAAAAGATAAGCTATGAGCTCGATAATGGTATTTACCACTTATTTAGTAAATATTAAAATATTTAGCTTCTTTGGATATCAGTTATCATTAGTATACTAGTTTATCAGTTCATAACAATACCTCAAAATAGATTATGTGGAGTTAATACTGCGTGATATTTATTCTCACTGGAGATAATACTATCGCATATGATGGACTTCTATACTTTCGCTTACCCAATTGTTCTGATAAATTATTGTTGCTAATACTATATAATTTTTTATTTAGACTCATCCCATATTCAGGAGGATTGTATGAGCACCGCAGGTTCTCACAGAGATACCGTTGATATCTCAGGTATAAATCAACAAGAAACTGATATTATGGAGTCACTGAATACACCATGCGTATCCACTGCTAACAATAATAATATTTAGCATGTTTCTAATAGAGGTAACAAAGCAATAACTCATGTTTTATGTTATAGTTTAATGCAGTGTAAATTTACTTTTTGTTTTAGAAAGTTGATCTAATGTATCTCCTATTATTAATGAAGATACTTCTAGTTACAAAATGGCAAATACAAGAGACCTAGATCAACCCAACTTAGAACCATTCGATTCTGATGACTCTGTGGCAGATAAAACTTATGACCCAAGTGAGAATGAGATGGAAGTCGAAAGTGATGTAGACATAGACAATCCTGCTACTAGAGGCAAGAAACACAAGGCCAAAGAGTCAAAATAGGAGAAAAATATTCATAAGATGAGAGTCGCTGGTGGGTAAGAACGTAAAACTAAGAGTGGAATTATAAAACAAAAACAGTTGGGACCACCTTGTAAAGAAACGTGTAGCTTGCAGTACTTCAAAAACATTTCAGAAGAACATAGAAAAGTCATATATTCTGAATTTTGGGTTTGCCACAAAAAATATTGATGTCAAAAGACAATTTGTTGCAGCAATGGTGCAATGTGTACTTGTAGCACGTGTACGGGAAACTACATGAGCAAGATCACGTAAAAGACAATTTTCCGAAATGTATGCCTTTGATGTAGATTTTGTAGATAATAGAAGAGTTAATGTTTGTCAGAAGTTTTTTCTGTCCACCTTAAGCATATCAGAGTTTTGTTACAACAGCCATTCGCAAAAAACACAGGGTGGTATAACAGCAACAGACCAAAGAGGAAAGCAAATTACAGTAAATAAAATTCCTGAATTTATTAAACAAGGGGTTCGGGACCACATTAATAGACTCCCTAATAGTCACATTACAGCAGAAAGCGCTCAAATAAAAAAAATATTTAGGAAATGAGCTGAACATTACTAGAATGTACGAATTGTACAGATGTCACTGCCTAGAAGAAAATATATCTGAAGAACATAAATAGCTAAGTATTGGCTTTACTCAGATATTTTTAACCCTCCGTCTGCAACGTGCGGTCTCTCACACCGATCCGTAAAATTATTCTGAAGTGAACAAAGGCGCATGCGTGTATCAACTTACCCGTCTAGGTATTCCTTAAGCTTCAGCCTACACATAGATTTCTTAAAGTTAGCACTTATTTACCCAGTTAGTTTTTCGGCGAATCACCGTTTCGGTCTTTCAGACCGAGGTTACAGTTTGTGCACGATTTTTAGGTAAGACCAAAAAATTTATTAATTTTGAATAGGTTATAATTAGTAGTATTTTTCGATAGAATTTGCGAATATGACATACGAGGAAACCCAAGCACGGCTCCAGAAATTCGTAGATGAAATGTTGATGGAAGAGGATGATGAAACAGTCCCCTTAGATGGCGATGAGAGTTTCTCAGAAAATGAAACAGAGCAGCAACTTGAATTGAAAATACGGATTCAGAGCAAGACATCGATAATGAAGATGCTGGAAATTTGGTGAATGAGTGTCAGGAATGGCACAGAACTCCGTATTTTGTTTCTAAATGGCCACTTGTTTTTTATGATCTTTTGAATGTGGCAGGTATTAATTCATGCATAGTATTCAAGAGCAACAACCAAACATCAATTCGACGCCGAAAATTTTTAGAGCAGTTAGGATATGAGCTTGTTCAGGATCATATTTCAAGAAGATCTACAAATAAGAGACTTCCACGTACAATTCGATTGCGCCTTCAGGAAATATGTGGAAAAGAAGCTGAAAAGGTTCCTGCAAACCAAAATCAAATTTATGGCCGATGTCTGCTATGTTCGTCCAAGAAAAATAGAAAAACCAGGTACAAATGCCTAAAATGTAGCCGGTTCCTTTGCTTAGAACACCTCCATGGAATTTGTCATGACTGTTATACAGGGGAAGATACCGATGAGTAGTTCCAGTTATGAATGTTAGTCTAAATGTACTTATATGAATAAAACATATTTTTTGTTTAGTTTGTACATTAAATTAATCCTCCTAGAAGTTTTTTAACTGAAAAATATTATTTTGTTTTATGCATGCCCATTATCAAATATAATGCTGTTCTATGGTATGTATACTTACATGGTTATTTTGTGCGACACAAGTATAATAAAATGTATCAAAAACTTAGCGAGGCTTAATAAAAGATGTATAACGGACTTGTTACCGCAAAAAAAAATAATAACTGACAATATTATTTGACTTTTTTAGATATCGGTCTCTCAGACCGACGTTGCAGGAATTTTATTTCTACAGCACGTTGCAGGCGGAGGGTTAATACTGAGTTCAACCAGTCTTTCAAGTTACCATACAGTGACACGTGCGATGAATGTGATAGGTTGATGCTTGCGAAAACACAGGCTTTAGGAAATATTGAAACAATCGAAAACCAATATCAACAACATCCATCAGAAGCTGGAAAAAGATATGAAATTAAGAGAAAAGACAAGGAAAAGGCATCTGAAAGTGAGGGAAAAATAAAACAGCTAACGGTGATCTAAAGAAGTGTCTTCCAACTCTCGTCCTCACCAATCAGCAAAGTTTCTATAAATTGAATCTATGGACATACAATTACACCATCTCTGATTTCGCTGGAAATAATACTACGTGCATTATGTGGGACAAATCAAAAGCCGGACGTGGAGCCAGCGAGATGGCTTCTGGTCTTTTGAAGTGGTCATCAAATCTAAACGACAATGTGTCTGCGATAACTGTGTGGTTGGACAATTGTCCTTCACAAAACCGAAATATAATAATTGTTATGGCCTACTTTTGGATTTGGATACTACACGAGCATCCACATCTAAAATTCGTTAATCACAAATTCCTCCTTCGCGGCCATACGCACATGGAGGTTGACAGTGATCACTCCCTTATCGAAAGAGAGCGAAAGAAATGTCCTTTCTTACACATAATGACACCATGGGATTGGCTCTGTTGTCATACAAAACCTTTTAATGTCGTCAATATGAAAGCCACTGATTTCAAAGACTTTAAAACCTTATATAACAGCAATAATTCACCCTTCGTATTGGGAAAGACTACAGTTTAGATTTTCGTATGTCTCAGGTAGTCCATTTACAAGTTCGACATGATGATATAGGATTACTTTTCTTTAAAACTGACAACAGCTCGGACTGTTTTCAGTGTGTGAATTTGAAACGAAGTACTCAACGCGCAACATTTCCTCTAAATTTACCATCTCTGTATGATCACCCAAGAACTATTTCAACCAAAAAATACAATCACCTGCAACAATTATTACCTTGGGTTCCATCAATATCCCATACCTTCTACCAAAATATACACCATACAGACAAAGCAAGTGATGATATATGACTTATATGAGTAAACCATTATAAAGAAAAAATATTCCATACCTAGGTAGTTGTTTTGATAATAAACTTTTCACACTTATTACCTTCCATTTATTATCTCCCCAAAAGATCCTATTACGACAGGTATTTTTTTTCTGTTATGCCAAACAGTATTAACTCCATCTATTTAAAAAATAAATAAATATATTTGTTGATCAAACCTGTCACAACCAACTAGTATGTCAATATAAAGTCAACTAATCTCTTTAGTTAGACCATCTGACAAAAAACAAGAAAAGCGCCATCGGCAATTCATTGAGATTAAAATTTATAATAAGCTCTCCTGTAAAATTGCCTAAATGGGAGTTAATACAATTTAGCTTGATCCGTAAGTATAAAATAAATTGCAATATTAAATGGGTCTAGTTCTGGAAAATGCGATCAACCTACATTATATTAAAAATTGGATTAGGATGTATTTCCATTATTTTTATCCCATTCTTCAGTCTGCATAAACTTACCAACTGATATTTTAGAATTTAAAAGCTAAAACCTTATTCGATCAATAAAAATATTTTTGTAACACAATTTAACCAAAACACATGGTCAACTTCAGGTAGGTATTTGTGTAACAAGCTCCCAAGTGGCTTGGATGCTTTCTACAAATCTAAAACCTTCGCGCAACAGGTGACTAAGTGGATTGGCTGTTTTCTGCAAATAGAGAATCTATGGCATAACTTCAAAACTATTCCATAATAGTAGTGGATGTATTACGTTTGGTCAGGCTTGATATTTTAATATTGCTACGTAATAAATTATATTTTTTGCTTAAGGATATTAAATAATATTAGTGACAAAGTATGTTAAGAAATCGTGGTTATAAAATTTTAGAGATGCTAAAACAAAACAAACAGCAGGGTAAGATATTATTTGTTCTGGAAATTAAAAAGATTTATTACAGATTTTATATCCTACCCTGAGACTAGCACTGTTTCTAAAAACACTGTTGATGTTTTGAAACTTATAAATCCCGTTTCTGCCAGCATGAATAAAACTGCATAAGTTTATTATAGTGGTCCAGGTTTTGAAGAGGTTGAACTAGTAAATGTAATCAATAATGTAGATTTTAATCATCAGTGTGGCTTAAGCTGTAGAAAAGACGATCATCTACAGCCAACAATAATTTCTGGTAACTACTGTACTCGATTGAGTACAATGGGCTAATGTGTGAATTTCTAAGTTCAACAAGGCTTTGTTTCAGAAATGTATCAAGGCTTTCATGAGATACCTTCCATAAGTTTTTATGACCGAAAAACATTTCCTACGTTGCAAGAAGTGGTAGATGCAATAGAAAACCATGAAGGTGATGTTGATGTAATAGTTCTGCCACCAGAACCAGACACTCTTACAGATCAAAAAGAACTGGATGATGACAACATTATGGAAACCCAAATACCAAATGACGTGTCGGGTTTCATTGTGGTCAATTTTGGAAATTCGGACGAATGGAGTGACAGTGATGACCAGCCATTGTCCCTGTATGGGAGAAGATTTACAACCTAAATATATTTCCTATTTTCCACTATTCATGAAAGAACAGAAGCAAAATTTTTGCCTCCTGACATAACACTTAATAAAATGTATGAAATGTATTCATAAGAATTTGAAAATCCTGTTAGCGTTACAAAGTACAAACATATTTTTTATTCTATTTTTAATTTAAGAACTAAAACACTGAAGGAGGATACATGCAGCATATGCGCCAGTCTTAAAATACAAATTGATTATGAAAATATTGAATGAAAAAAACAAACTGGCAGAAAAACAGAAAAAGCATCTTGAAGAATCTGAAAATGCACAACACTTAAGAAGAGTGGATTTTCAAAAGGCAAAAGAACAGAACAAATATGAGTGTCTTACATTCGATTTGAAGAAAACTTTTCCGAGAATTCCAACTAATATAGTATTTTATAAGCGATAACTTTGAGTGCAAGAGTGCATAGTGGGTTAGAAAGTCGTGGCTACTGTTACGTTTGGGCTGAGGGGACAGCTGGAATGAGAGCGTAGGAAGGAAGTAGGATCGTGCTTGATAAAGCATATAAAGAAATATGTATCATCCGAGTAGTAGTAGTAGTAGTAAAGGGGTGGCCTCAGCCTAGCAATTAGGCCACGAGTGGGCCCTTTTTACCTACCCCGCGGTCCCATCACCTAACCACTCTCTGTCTCTGACCCTCCTCGAACCTACCCGACGCCAGGATTTTGGTCCATGGAAGGTCTCTCACCTCAACCCCTTGCAGCTCTTCAGCACCAAAGACTTTATGTCTTATTCTCCCAAAGGCTGCATACTGTCCCAGAAGGTGGACAGGGGTGTCCTCCCCTTCGCCACATTTCGGGCATAGAGGGTCCTTCTCAATTCCTATTAAGCTTAAATGCCTCCTAAGTCTGCAGTGGCCTGTAAGAACCACCACCATTTGGTTTAGGGCTCTTCGACTGAGGTTTAGCAGCCATCTCGTCTTGGATTTGCTAGGTCCATGTATAAAACTATGGGCCTGCCTACATCCTCTATTTCTCCTCCAATTCTGACCTAAAGTTCGATAGGCCCATTTATTGAGGGCCCCATTAATGCTGCCTCGTGTGATATCTAAGATTGGTTCAGGTCCTTGTCCAAGTCCCCTGGACCCGAGATGATCTAATTGATCCGCCCTCTCGTTACCAGGGATACCCATATGGCCTGGGACCCAAACCAACTCTACTTCTCTTCGTCTGGCCAGTGACTCCAGAACGTCTCCACATTCCTGGACAAGGGCAGACCTAGTCCTACGGGAGCTAACCGCTTTGAGCATGGCCTGACTGTCGGAGCAGATAAAAATCTTCTCCTCTGCACAATTCCTTATCTCCTCCTTGCTTGCTACCATCAAAATAGCAAAAACCTAGGCCTGGAAGACTGTAGCATACATACCCAGTGAACAGCTTTCCTGGATGCCGCTGCCTTCCAGATAAATTCCTGCTCCTGAAAACTCATCTTCTACCCGAGATCCATCAGTATAACATACTAGGGATCCCGAGGAGAACATATCACCATCCTGTTTCAACTGCTTTCTCGAGGGGAAAGTGGTGACATACTTCCTTCCTAATCTAAGCCGGTCCTCTGCTTCCGTAATCCTCATGGCAGATATTGGGATATCCCTCTCCGCCCTGAGGGCCACGGCAGCATGGCCCTCAGTGTATCATCCGAAGTGAAACATTTAATACTGTAGAGCGATTCTTGTGGTGGTCAAAATCGCAACATTAAATTGACTTTAATATTAAAATACATTTTACATTCACCATCAAGTGTGGCACCATCAAGTGGCACCATCAAATTCTGGGAATTCAGTCCTGTTAATACTTTGCCAAGTTGCGAAAAACTTATGGAAATGGTGGTACATCAACAACTATATGAGTATGTAAATTCTAGATTTAAAACGAGCTTTTGAGACCATGGATAGATCAATGTTACTATTAAAACTTAACACATTTGGAATAGAAGGAAAGGTATTAGAGTGGTTCAGGGATTATCTGACTGACAGGTGTCAGGTTACTAAAATAAGGGACAGTGTGTCCTCGGCAAAAATTAATAGCTTTGGTGTGCCCCAAGGTAGTGTCTTGGGACCGTTATTGTTTTTGATGACTGAGAAAGGAGATTCGAATAAAAATGTAAGTTGAAAAATTTTAAAATTACAGTTTAACATAACACATTAAAACTGCATACATACACGATTGTAAGTTATTCATAGGGGTATAGTATAGTTATTTGATAAACATTTTTTGTATAAAACATTTTAGTATTGTGCAAAAAACTTAGGTCATACATTTTTTGAAAAATTTTTTTTGGAATCAAGTTTGTAGCTAGATATGCTTATTAGGCAACATTATGTAAACGTTTCGAGTACAAAAAATGTGTTGTAATCAACCTGTTACACATTCTGCTTTCAGATAATAGAAAATTATATACTAGAAGAATTACCTACCGAGCCAGTGGAAGAATTTACATTGGAAAATGATCACTATTTTTTAAATATGACTAGTGACAATATACAAAATCAAGTAACAGTAACAACCCTTCCCGAGGTTCCTCCTGTCAAAAAACAAAAAAAAAAACAAGGAAAAGAGCAACTTAGATCTGAAAAACAATCAAAATGCTTAGAAGAGCTTACAAATTCAAATAATAATATAGCACATGCAATGCGATGACAAATGGCTGCGGCTATTACTGTTAAACAACGATATAAAATTTTAAGTTCAAGTGTAAGCCTAGTACTACAGTTAAAATTTAATTAAAGTAATTTAAGTAAAATAACTAAATTTTACTTTTTGAGCCTATCGATGGCATTTTTATTTCTTAGTTTACTGAAAATGTATATTTTTTATTTAATAAAACATGTTAAAACTTAATTAAGTCATTTTATTATTAGTGCACTATTACAAAGTTTTTAACAAATATTAAGTTATTATATAAAATGTTAAGTTTCATTTGCAGCATGCTACTTAATAAATTAATATCCAAATTAATAATATAGCTTTCTAATAACAGTTTAAAATTTTTTGACAATCTTTCATTTATAAAATTATGTGAAATTATAAAATTATGTGAAATAAGTATTTACAATTTGACGGCGTAATCTATTTCCTTGAATCAACCAATTATTATCATTATCATTGAGAACTTCTTGATTTGGAATATTATTATTAGGTGCAATTAATTCTTCATCAGTAAGTCATCCCTGTAAAATATTGCCATATTGTGTAGTACGGTACAAGTGTGTATAATTTTGGCAGCTATTATTGGATTGTAATGTATTGCTCTATGACCCAATGTGCACCGAAATATAGCCTTTAGTAATCCAATAGTGTGTTCTATTAGTTTCCTTAAAGTACAAAATGCTGTATTAAATCTAATGTCGGGATCGTTTTGAAGTTCAAGAAATGGAACTAACAACCAGGGTTCTAGTGGGTATCCACTATCACCAAATATACGATACGTTTCGCCATTAACATAGCCACTTTATCCATTCATATAAAAAATGTGTATTAATGATATTTGACACTTCACTAACACAACGGCTAACTGCTGGTTGACTTAAAGCAAATGAAAAGCCATGGCCAACAGATACCTGGTAACTACCATGACCAAAAAAATGCAAGGCAGAATTCTCAATAATTTCGGTATACCAGTATTTCGTTGTCGTTGATCCATATGTAAATCAATTTGATGTATTATTTGCAGACATGCATCCTTACTAAAGCAAAACAATTTTATGAATAGGGCATTGGGCATCTCAAACGGGTTACTCCTATCTCACAAATTTCTTTGAATATGTCTCTGATTCCTGTAAAATATATATTAGAGTTAGGTACCTATTTATCTCCAAACATGCCATACAGGTAGGTACTTATTTATTTCAAGTAACAAATTCAATGATAATTTGAACAATAGATAGGTACCTACCAATTTCCTACTTACCTTTTTCGCCTACGCTCCATGATTTGTTCTACTAATTGTATATACCACATTTTGATAAGTAAAGGACCCACACAAATCTTATGGAAAATGGCTTTCGGTCAAAATGGCTGAAATTGAAATATGATATAGTTCTCACCTTCCTGAGCAATAGTTGTCATGGACCCAAAGCGATTCTATGTGTAGGTTTAAAGATATAGAGCTTTGAAGCTAACGATTTCATAGCACGGTGCTGAAGTGTAGGTGTATGTATTATCTCCCTTTCTCCGTATATACAGGATGAGTCAGTTTTTTGTAGACAAACTAAACAGGAGATAGAACACGTTTTTAAAAAGAAAAGTTCCTATAAATATATGTCGTAGATGGCTTCGTTTCCGATTCAATTATAACATAAACGAATGCTTAGATTTTTTTCATGTTTGGGGGATGCCTATTAATTAAAGGGCATAAAACAAGCGATAAGAATGTTGAAAAACTTGCACAGTGGCGGAGTGGAGGGGGTGTTCTTAAACAGAACTTGTACGCCAATGACTATTTTTTTAAAAAACTGTTATTTTCATTATCTACGTACAAAAACATAACAAAAATAATGTCCCTTCTTCTGTTTCGAAATTCCTGTGCGTTTCCGAGTTATTTTGATTTTTAGTGTTTGACGTGGTACTAAATTAATTTATTTATTATCAATTATTATCGGCTAAATATTTAATTCTTTCAACGAAACCTACCGAAATATGGTTTGTTAAGGATTCTAAAAAGCCGAAATCTCTTTCCAATGTAGTCAAAATAAATGTTTGAATGTTATATCAAGCCATACTCAAATACAAGACTTTTATAAGTTGAAATCTGTTTAATACACTAATTTAAACAATCCTTATTTATTATGTGCTGCGTAAATACTAATGTACTGCAGCTAAATTACAAAAATAAAAACATTGAATGAACATTGATGATGTTTATGGAGAAATTTTTTGAATTTATAACAATATTTAATTAACAACTTCTTAAAACTTTTTGGCAACTGCACAATAATGTATTGTATGTATGTAATGTAACAGATTTCAACTTATAAAAGTCTTGTATTTGAGTATAGCTTGATATAACAAATATTTATTTGGCTAATTGGAAAGAGATAAAAAATAAGAGATTTCGGCTTTTTAAAATCCTTAATAAACCATATTTGGGTAGGTTTCGTTGAAAGAATTAAATATTTAGCAGATAATTGATAATAAATAAATTACTTAATTTAGTACCACAACAAACACTAAAAATCAAAATAACTCGGAAACGCACAGGAATTTCGAGACAGAAGAATGGATATTATTTTTGTTAAACTATATGTAGATAATGAGAATAACAGTTTTTTTAAAAATAGTCATTGGCGTAGAAGTTCTGTTTAAGAAAGGGGTTGAGCACCCCCTCCACTCTGCCACTGTGCAAGTTTTTGAACATTTTTATCGCTTGTTTTATGCCCCTTAATTAATAGGCATTATTTCCCAAATATGAAAGAAATCTAAGCATTCGTTTATAAGTTATAATGAATATTCGAGGAAAAAAAATTATATTCAACACCCCGTATCTCGGAAACGAAGCCTTCTATGACATATGTTTATATGAACTTTTCTTTTTAAAAACAGGTGTTCTATCTCCTTGTTGTCTACAAAAAACTGACTCACCCTGTATATGCGGAGAAAGGGAGATATACATACACCTATCCTGCACTTATATTCAGCACCGTGCTATGAAATCGTTAGCTTCAAAGCTCTATATGTTTAAACCTACTCATAGGATCGCTTTGGGCCCATGACAACTTTTGCTCAGGAAGGTGAGAGCTGTATCATATTTGAATTTCAGCCATTTTGACCGAAAGCCATTTTCCATTAGGTTTGTGCGGGTTCCTTTGCCATTTTATAATAAAAATCATAAAAAATGTGTTCTTTTTTATTTCCTCTCAAAACTATTTCTTATATGTAATTTTAATGTCCTTTAAAAATTTAGCACACGTACGAAATAGTAGGGTTTAAAATTTAACGCATATATAAGATTATTAACGGATATCTGTTAAAATTTTAAATGGTTTGTATTTTACAGAATACTATTTAAAATTTAAACAGCTGAAATTTAACAGCAGCATACAGAATCGACCCTTAACTGCTCTAATAACAAAAAATAGGTTAGAATTTTGAAGAAATTTGCATGTCAACAATGGAGATTCCGATTTGTTAAATAACATAGAAGGCTAAGCGTTATTAACTATTTAGTAATGTGTTAAGTTTTATTTTAGTTCTTAACTAATTAAGTACGTTTTTCAGAAATAATTCAGAGTATTATTTCAGATATTTTTGTTAAAAAACATAGGAGACTAAGCTTTTTTTGCTATTGGTAAGTTTTATTTTAGTTATTAAATAATTACGTAAGTTCTTCAAATAAATCATAATATTATATCAGATTTTTATTAGGCCTATGTTTCCTGTGTATTAATTTATAGAATATATTATTATAATATTTGAATTTGATCATGTAGGTAGGTACATATAATGATCAGTCGGTGTCGACTTAAAATTGGCCCTTTGTCTACTTAGATTGTAGATTGCCACTATATTACCTAGAGTAACATTTTTTTTGGCAAATATTTTATTATATTTAAAGATAGAGCCAATAAAAGTCTAATTCGGTGTGAATCTAATTTGAAATTGGATTACAGTTAAAACCTTATTCCAATAATTGGAATATATTTTCAATATAACTTAATAATAAACTTAATATGTTTGCAATTTGTTTGGAATACAATTGGAATTTGATAAAAATACAGTTCTAATCTAACGCGAAGCCTATAAAAATCTAATCCACAGTGAATTTAATTCAAAATTGGGTTGCAAGTATTTTATTATTCCAATAATTGGCTTCCATCTTCAATCCAACAGAATACAATTGCAATTTGATTTGAATACATTTGGAATTTGATAAAAATCCAGTTGAAATCTAATTGGAAGCCTATAAATATCTAATCCAGTGTGAATCTAATTTGAAATTGGGTTACCAGTTAGTTTTTTTAATCCAGTGATTGAATTCTATTTTGAATCCAACCGAATACAGCTGTAATTTGTTTGGAATATAATTGGAATTTGATAAAAATACAGTTCGAATCTAACTGAGAGCTTATAAAAGTCTAATTCGGTGTGAATCTAATTTGAAATTGGATTACAGTTAAAATCTTATTTCAATAATTGGAATATATTTTCAATTTAACTCAATATGTTTGCAATTTGTTTATTTATATTTATATTATTTTAGCTTAATCGTGGTATTTACCATTTTTAGATAAAAAAATAACTAATATTGCAAAACATTGTAGTTGATCAAAATGAGCATTTACTTTTAAATACAAGAATAGCTATAGTGAAAGTGATTTTAAAAAATATATACCTAGCAAAAAATTAACACCTAAAGAAAAATTCACTCTAAAGCAATTATATCAAAAACCCACAAAAATTTCTGCCAAGAAATATAATTCCCTAATAGAATTATGTGGAAAAAACATATATCGAAGAAATATCGACCATTCTACTATGATTTAAAACATGATGGGACAGGAAAACTGTGGCAGAGAAGGCGAAGTTCAGACTAAAAAAAGAAAGTTCATGCAAGTCAAGTTGACATTATTTCAATTATTATTATTATTTTTTTTTGATAAACAGTGTGTTTTGTTTTATATCATTGTCCTGTTTACTAAGAATTAAATAGATTAAAAGTAAATTTATTTCTATTATTTTTACAGCAACAGTGCTACAAGTGAGAAAACTGGCAAATATTTTTCAATAATAGTGTCACATATTGCAAACCTGTAAATTATTTGGACAAGAATAGTAGCATAAGTCTATATTTTAATATTAATTATATTTATAGTTATTTAAGGTAGTAAACAATAATAATATATTTTTATTCAGGGAAGTTTGAACTTAATCCTTTGAAATTTCGTCTAATTAACCCTCCAATAATCGCGCACGATGTGTGAGACCAGGCCGATCTTAAACTGCGCATGTCAGATGAATGGGATAGTTCAAATGACGACCATTCCTAGTACCTTCCTAGAATAGTGTTGTAAATTTCCAGACGTAGTTTGTACCTTGGGCAGTTAATTTGTGTAAAGTGACGTGTTCCGGTCTGAGAGACCGGGGTGACTAATAGTGAATAAAAGTTGTTATTTTGATATTAGGTATGCATTGTGAAAAATTGAAGTTTTTTTTAAATTTTGATATATGAAAATAACATTCTAGTTATGGGAACGTACGAAAAAGAGCAAGAGCGTTTGCAAATGCTTTTAGACAAATTTGATTTACACGATAAAAATAAAAGTATTTATGATGATGAGTCGGATGAGGGTGAACAGGATTTAGAGGAGACCATAAATCATGAGAACGAATCCAAACAAGAGATTTCCGATAGCGATGAAGACGACGTGAGCAATAATACTACTTCCTTATCATTCGTAGATATGGTGGCATTGGAGAAAAGATTATTTCATTGTAAAATCCTCAATTTATTTTTTCATTTAGGTAAAGATGGGAAAAGCCATTGGAAAAAACATGCTCCAAAACCTAAAACTGTTCGTCCAAGACAGTAAAATTTAGTTATCCGTTTACTCGGTCCAATACTGACAACAAAGTTATTGCAAAGTCCCACAGAAATTTGGAACCATTTCTTTGACAATAATATTATGAGGATTATTGTAGACGGCACTAATAAATACATAGTTTCTTGTCAAGACAACTTTTTCCGTGCTAGAGATGCTAACCTCACAGTCACCATAGAAATACGCGCATTTTTTGTATTCCTATATTTAGCTGGAGTAACCCATGCTAATCGTTTGAACCTCACAGTCACCATAGAAATACGCGCATTTTTTGGACTCCTATATTTAGCTGGAGCAACCCATGCTAATCGACTGAATACGGAAGACCTCTGGCGAAGAAATGGCTAACGGGCACCAATTCGAACAGTTTTTGAGAGATTTGTGGCAAATTGCTAAACAGGCTATTATCTTTCGGCATTCCTTACTATAGATGAAATGCTTGCAAGGTTTAGTGGGAGGTGCTCTTTTAGGCAGTATATTCCTTCTAAGCCCAACAAGTATGGTTTGAAAATTTTGGCATATGCGATGCCAAAATGTTCTACACTTCAAAATTAGAAGTGTATGTAGGAAGTCAGCCTAACGGACCCTACAAAATTTCAAATAGTCCGAAAGATGTAGTTCTTAGGCTGTGCGAGCATGTTTTTGACAGCTGTAGAAATGTTACCATGGACAACTGGTTCACATCAATTCCTCTTGTAGAAACTTTGCTGCGTGAACACAAGTTGACGGTAATTGGTACTATGAGAAAAAACAAACGAGAGTTACCCCTGGAGTTTTGGAAACCAACCAATCAACCTGCACGCACAAGTATGTTTGGGTTTACAAGTGATCAAACTATTGAGTCTTACATACCGAAAAAAGGTAAAAATGTTATTTTGGTATCAACTTTTCATCATCATGACAAAATTGGTCCAGGCAGTGGAGATCTCAATAAACCAGTAATTATCACAAAATACAATGAACCCAAAGGAGGTGTCGATGTCGTCAACAATCTTTCTGCCAGCTATAACTGTGTGAGGAATACCAGGAGATGGCCAATGCTCATCTTTTACACGATGTTAAACATTGCTGGAATAAAAATCAATATAAAACATAAAAACTAACTGTATTAATCATATAGACGTCTAAATTTAATCCTCATTTATGATGTACGGAGCTTCAAACTTGCAAAATCGTTTACAATTACCTCACCTGGCCCTAATTCAATACTTAATGATGTTTCTGGAGAGTTTGTTTTTCCACAAGAAAATAAAAAACATTCACATAAAAATTGTCTCTGCGCGGATGAGTTAAATAATTTAAATATTAAACAAGTTGTTTTAAGACCATTATCTGAAGCCATCTGTACGATCAAAGAATTGGAAATTGAACCCCATGACAGTGATTGGAAAAATTTAAACATTCCTGGATGTTTTCAAAAGATGAACAAAGCAATACTGAACGATCTAATGACATTTATTTATTTGAGGAAAATAATTTTGAAGTAAGCAACGTTTTTGGTAATAAAAATAAAGCAAATGATGAAATAAGAAATTACATAAATTGAAATTAAAAGATTATTCTCACATCATAAAAAATGTTCACAGGAACTCTATATTTATTCAACTCGATGTTGGCGAAGAAACTATAATAATAAAATAATCAAGCTACATTTGATTATTAGATGAATTCAATGGCAAAGTTAGTAATGATAGATCGAGACAATTTATAATAAATAATAAAGAAATTCACAAGAAAGGTGAAAAAAAATTAATAAAAGAAAAGATAAAATTATAAATTTTTTCAGTTCATATGATTCTCTATATGATTTGTCTGATTTGTCTTTACAAGATGATGACGATTCGGATAAAACAGAGTATACAAATTTAGATACAAATAACAGAGAAAAGCAAAAGGTAAATGTTTCTCTTGAAAATTACTATGCTGTATTCTACGATGAAAAATATTACATCGGACGTCTGATCGAACTGGTGAACGATAGAAAATATAAAATTCTCAAAAGTGAGTTAAATCACTTCATTTGGCCGAAAGTGAACGATGTTGCTGCTCTACCACATTGGCTATAAACAAATTTGTTTCATATATTAATGAAGGTTTTGAAAATGGTGAATATATAGCTACACAGCGTTTGATTGTGTATCTCATAATATTCTTGTTACAAAGTTACAATTTTATAGGTTTACCGAGGACAGTATTCAGATGTTGAGTTCTTACTTGACAGATAGGCAGCAATTAGTGAGTTACAATAATGTAAAATCCGACTTGAAAACTGTTAAACACGGAGTAGCCCAGGGATCAATACTGTGGGGCCCATACTATTTTTAACCTATATTAATGACCTACTTAATTCGTTGGATAATAATGTTCTGGGAATTTAGTGTGCTGATGACATAATCATGTCTGTCAGTAAAATACTTTTAGATTTAATTAATACCATCCCTCAGACTCAGTTAACTGTTAAGCTTTGCTTAAATATATCTAAGTCCAAGACCATGACAGTTTCATTGCGAAAAATTGTGTATGAGGCTAACTTTAAGGCTGTTGGGAGTTTATCTGGATACTAAATTGATTTGGGAACATCATACTAATTATATTTGCAAAAAAATATCGAAGAACATGTACTTACTTCATAGCCTTGCAAATAAGGTCTCAGTGAATATTCTAGTGACAGCATATTATGGTTGTATTCATTCTCACATATTGTATACACTTATTGTATGGAGTCATGCTACTTCTGCTATGGATGTGTTCGCACAGAAGAGAAAAGCAATTAGGATTATCTCAGGTCTTAGTTATAGAGATGACTGCAAAAATCAATTTATTAAATTAAATATTCTAACAGTTCCATCAATATACATACTGCAATATTTGCTATACATAAAACATAACGTAAATATTTTTCAGACTAGAAGTGAAGTTCACTCTCATAATATTAGATCTAAGAATAACCTTTCAGTAAATTTTTTGAGATTGAGTAAAACAAGAACTGGAATGGGTTACACTGCTGTACTTACATCTTTTTAATGTTATCCCATTGCATGTGAGAAATCTGAATTATAAACAATTTAAAAGCAAAATGAAATATTATCTTTTACAAAACGCCTTTTATAACATTGAACAATTTTTAACAAGTAATTTTACCCATATTTAATTTATTGTTCTTTTTTAATTGTATTACTTTTATACTACTTTTGTATTTTAATTTATATAATCTCATTTTAAATCATTTACTTATATTATTCCCTATATGATATTGTTATTTTGATATTTTACTTTTGTCTGTATATTATTATGTTCTGTCATACACTCTTACATGTTTTTCAATAATTATTTTATATTAATATTGTTAAGATTGTTACTAAATATTATGTATTTTTATTTACTTTGTGTGAACTGTCCTACTGGTAGGCAACCCTATATTGTAGGTAAACCTAGCGCACCCTAGCGTGATCAATGTATCAGTTAGTTTATTCTATTGTAGTCAGTACTGGTTCAATGTTTAAATGACACACACGTGTAAGAGTATTGTCTCCCAGTTATTCAAATTAAACAGTCCACTTGCAATTCTAGTTTTTATTCTACAATAAGAACACCAGCACCTATTTTCCGAACATATTCTGGTCACATCGAGCCCGATTAAAAACAATACAATTAGTGCAATTTAATAAGTTGGTTAGCATCAGAATCAAGTCGACCAGCTACACATCAGTCAAGAGTGCAAGTAATCTCCAACGTACACAAGGTTGTTGGGCGATTGTACAGCGAGCGAGCGAGCAAAACAGCATTGGCACACGTGCAAGCTATAAAAACATTGTAAGTCCAGTCCATTTCACTAGTTCCTATTTCTTATCTATTTAAGGGTCTATTTCGATTGCAACGCGATTTGGTTGGTTACAAGTTGTTAATATTAACTATTTAAACTATTTACCTAAGTGAGGGTTGTATCACTGCAATTTTTCATTAATTTCATGAACACAAGCAAGATGAATGACGATTTGAAACAATTAATTCGTATACGCGGATCAATTAAGCAAAAATTAACTAATCTAAAGAAATATGTCGGTACGATTAGGGCTTTAGAATCTAGTAAAAGACCGTTGGTAGAAGAGGTTGAAATCAAATTTAGTAACAATGAAGCTGTCATTAAAGATTTCGAGGATGTACAATTAAAAATAGAACTTTTGTGCGATGAAACACAATTAGAAGACCATTATGCAGAACGTGAAAATTTTGATTCTAGATTTTCAATAATTATGGGTTCTTTGCGCAACTATATAAAAGAGTGTTTAGGCTATTTTCAAAATCAAGCAGATCGTGTAAATTCTTCTAATTTATCACCGTCGGTTGATCCATTGCAAGGTGTAATGGTGCCAAAAATAAAATTGCCTGTTTTCAAGGGTGATTATGAGCATTGGCTTGAATTTAAAACATTTACCTATATCAACAATTCATACAAATAAGTCTCTCGGTAAAATTCAAAAATTCCAACTGCTGCGAGCATCTGTAGAGGGCTATGCAAAACGATTAATAGAGCAAATGATTTGAATTCATAGAAGACAATTATGAGACTGCATGGAGCAGTTGATGTAAACGATTCGACAATAAAAGACTGCTTATTAATAACCACATTAAACCAATTTACAATTTAGAGGTAATACATAAAGAATCTTCTGTTCAATTTAGGCAGCTATTAGATAACTTATCGAATCATCTCGCGGCGTTAGATGGTTTACATTTATCAAGTGATGTTTTATGGGAAGTTTTCTTAACCTATATAATTTCTCTCAAATTAGATAAAACAACCTATCGCGAATGGAAAGACTTTAAGGGACAGGGAGATCTTCCGTCTCTTGATGAATTCATGGAATTTCTTACTAATAAAGCTGATTTATTAGAGGTGATACATGATAAGAATTCTGATGTTCAAGGACAGCATTATAAACAAAATACGAAATATCCCAATAAACATTTTTCTCAAAATCACCTATCTTTAAACAATTTAAAATGCAATTATTGCAAAGGTCAACATTTAATATACAATTGTTCAGAGTTTCTTAAATTAGATATTAGAACAAGAATTGATAAAGTTGATAAACTCAAATCATGCAGCAATTGTTTAAGAACAAATCATTCAAAAGAAAAGTGCCAGTTAGGGCCATGTAGAAAATGTAACTTACGTCATAATAGTTTACTTCATTTGGAAAAAACAGAGAACTCGTCAGTATCGGAACCTGGTCAAATTAAAGAGAACAATGCAATGTCGAGTACAAGTACCAATTTGCTAGTTAGACCTAATACGAATATTACAAGTGCTGTTCTATTATCTACTGTTGTTTTCAGTGTTAAAGATTTTCAAGGAAATATTCATACATGTCGGGCGCTGCTAGACAGTGGCGCACAATCAAATTTAATTACGGAAGAATTTTGTAAAAAATTGCAGTTACCATTAAGTTCAACAAAGTTATCTATTATCGGAATCAATCAAGTGGTTTCAAATTTAACAAAAAAATGCAACTTAACCATTTTGTCGCAATATAACAATTTTAGCACAACATTAATGTGTTATGTCATTTCAACAATATCTAGTGAAGTTCCATCTCAAAAATTTGCTATATCCAAGTGGAATATTCCAGGAAATATTCAGTTAGCTGATCCACAATTTCAGGAACCAAGAGAGATAGTTGTTCTAATTGGGGCTAGTTTATTCTGGGATCTACTTGCAGATGGTAAAATATCATTAGGCAAAGGGTTACCAGTGTTGCAAAATACCAAATTAGGCTGGGTTGTTTCGGGTGTTGCACCTATTCATTCCACAAAGTCTATGTGTAATTTCGTTAAAAATGTCATTCCAGAAGATGAACTAAAACGGTTCTGGGAACTTGAAGAAATGTCTAACGAGTCTATTATGTCACAGGATGATTTAGAGTGTGAGAAACTCTTCGAAAACACAACTTCACGAGAAAGTCAGGGTAGGTTTGGTGTCAAACTTCCATTAAAATTTCCTATTGATCTATTAGGGGATTCTCAAGACATAGCTATTCGACGATTTTTCCATTTAGAGAAGATTTGCTACTAATCCGTCATTAAAAATTAGGTATAGTGATTTTATCAAGGAATATATTGCTTTAGGTCATATGAGTGAAGTTAAGTCTTCAAATGAACAGTTAGGTGTAGTATACTATTTGCCGCATCATGGTGTGGTTAACACAAAACTCAGGGTGGTTTTTGATGGATCATGTCCTTCCGATTCAGGCTGGTCTTTAAATGATTTGCAATTCACAGGTCCTAAAGTACAAAATGATTTAATATCAATCGTATTGCGATTTCGCACGTACACCTACGTTGTGTCCTCAGATATTACAAAAATGTATAGGCAGATTAACATGCATCCTGATCA
The DNA here is from genome assembly GCF_000390285.2 of Anoplophora glabripennis. Lineage (NCBI taxonomy): Eukaryota > Metazoa > Arthropoda > Insecta > Coleoptera > Cerambycidae > Anoplophora > Anoplophora glabripennis. Next base: position 57,479 of record NW_019416370.1, on the reverse strand, counting down.
TAGAGGTCTACAAAGAATCATTTGGAGAGATAATCCTTCTCAGCCATTTTCCATTTATCAGTTAAATACAGTAACGTATGGGACTACTGCAGCTCCATACTTGGCAATTAAATGTTTAAAGAGTTTAGCGTTGAGTAGTCAAAATGAATATCCAAAAGCATCCAACATCATATTACAGGATTTCTATGTAGACGATTTTCTGACAGGTTCAGATGATGCTAACGAGTTATCAGAATTATGCAGGCAGGTATGTTCAATATTGAAATCAGGGCAATTCAGTTTACGAAAATGGATCTCAAACAGTCCAAATATTCTGTCTAAATTAAACTCTCATAATGACATTCTAGGAGTACTAACTTTCAGTGAACATGAATGAAGCTTCTAAGACTTTAGGCATCAAATGGGTTAGTCACACAGACATTTTAAAATACGATATTTGTCAGTCGACGTTAGATGAAAGCGTTTCTAAACGTCAAGTATTATCAGACATTTCTCAGATTTATGATCCTTTAGGATTAGTCAGCCCATGTGTAATCATAGCAAAGATTATAATTCAGAATCTATGGTCATTAAAGTTGTCATGTGATTAACCTATTCCAGCCGACTTATGTTCCAAGTGGAATCAATTTCAGAGTCAATTAAGTCAGTTAAATTCACTAGAAATTCCTAGAAATACTATTGGCAAAGGATTCAATTTAATAGACATTCATTCTTTTTGTGACGCCAGCAAAGAAGCTTATGCAGCTTGTATTTATCTCCGCAGCAGAGATCAACTTGGAAATTTTCGAGTCAGGCTATTATGTTCTAAAACAAAGGTATCACCTATTAAAGCTATTTCCATTCCACGATTAGAACTGTGTGCAGCGCTCTTAAGGGCACAATTAGCAAATTTAGTTAAAAGTTCGTTAGTTGAGAATGTGTCATACTTTTTCTGGTCAGATTCTCAAGTCACATTACATTTGATAAATACTCAGCCAAGTATCTTAGAAATATTTGTGGCAAACAGAGTGGCTAAAATTCAAACCTTGACTAGTTTTGCTACATGGAGCTATGTTAACACAACTCAGAATCCAGCGAATGTCCTAGAAAAGAAACATAAACTCTCATCTTTGTCACCATTTCTAGATAATAATGGCCTATTGAAAGTCGGTGGTCGTCTCAAATTATCATCATTAGATCTTAACGTGAAACATCCTATATTATTGTCGGCTGAACATGAACTAACAAAATAAATATTTAATCATAAACATCTCACTATGCTCCATCCGGGCCCACAATTGTTACTAGCATTAATTAGGCAAAGGTATTGGCCAGTTGGTGGAAAAAACCTAGCAAAAAAGACGGTTCGAGCATGCATGACATGTTTCAAATTTAAGCCAACTGCATCTTCAGTTCCAATGGGATTACCTGATAATAGATTAACTCCAGCACTACCATTTCAAATTGTTGGTGTCGATTACACTGGTCCGTTTTCAATAAAAGATAGAATGGGGCGCGGCTGCAAAATTTCTAAATGTTGGATTTCGGTATTTGTATGTTTTGTAACTAAGGCGATTCATTTAGAATTAATTTCAGATATGACGTCAGAGTGTTTCATATCATGTTTAAAAAGGTTCATGTCAAGACGAGGTTTACCGTCTCATATCTATTCCGACAATAGTATAACCTTCCGCGGTGCGTACAATGAACTACAAACTTTAAGACAATTTCTCCATAAGATTGAACCTCTAGTTCAAACCTTTGCAACTAATCTCCACATCACATGGCACTTTACGCCTCCATAGGGCCCAAATTTCGGTGGTTTATGGGAGGCAGCGGTGAAGAGTATGAAACATCATTTAAAAAGAACTTTGCTTGACACAATTCTCACTTATGAGGAACTTACCACATTATTATGTCAAATAGAGAGTATACTGAACTCAAGACCCTTATTTGCAATGACAAACGAACCCAATGACCTTGAACTTCTCACTCCATCCCACTTCCTTATTGGACGTCATATCACTACTTTACCCGATCCCAACCTACAAGATGTTGCAATTAATAGATTGTCCAGGTGGCAACATGTGCAAAAGCTGTATCAAACTTTTTGGCGAAGATTTTCCGTCGAATACATTAGTCAGTTACATCAATCATATAAATGGAAAGAGAAACCTTCATCTCCCTTAACCAAAGGTTCTCTCGTTCTCATCAAATGGGAACATCAACCACCACATAAATGGTTATTAGGACGTATCCAGGAGCTATTTCCCGGCAGAGATGGAATTGCCAGAGTGGCCTCCGTCAAGACAGGAAAAGGACTGATCAAGAGAACTACCAGACATCTGTACCCTCTTCCTCTGGAGACTGATGTACTTCAGTGAAAAGTGTGTGAGTGCATTAAAAGTCAGTCGTGTGCAAGTGTTAGTTGAAGTAACCCTTCCACGGTGGGGGCTATGTTAAGATTGTTACTAAATATTATGTATTTTTATTTACGTTGTGTGAACTGTCCTACTGGTAGGCAACCCTATATTGTAGGTAAACCTAGCGCACCCTAGTGTGATAATGTATCAGTTAGTTTATTCTATTGTAGTCAGTACTGGTTCAATGTTTAAATGACGCACACGTGTAAGAGTATTGTCTCCCAGTTATTTAAATTAAACAGTCCACTTGCAATTCTAGTTTTTATTCTACAATACGAACACCAGCACCTATTTTTCGAACAAATATGATGTACTTAGTGGAATAATTTCCTGGTTTTGACGTGTGCAAACACTTTGTAGTAAATAAAATAAATAAATAAATAAATAAATAAATAAATAAATAAATAAATAAATAAATAAATAATGAAATACAAATTCATTTTTTATGGTCCAATAGAATTACTAAGTACGTACAGGTCCTTTTCAGTTAAAACGAAGTGACTGTATTAACATTGAAAAGCAATACAAACAATTAAAACGGATGTAGACACAAAGCATAAAATCTAAATGTTTTTCGATTATTGCTTAGAGGTTCAACAAAGTTCATAATACATATGAAGTAAGTTTATTCTCTTTTACTTTATTTTAATGATATCATTTTTCAATCAAAATATATTTGTCAATATTTCAGTCAATATTTTTGTTTTACTTTGAAAAATTATTGTTTCTATTTTTATAAATAAATTACTTGTTAGTTAACATCATTTGTTGATTTCTGTGCTCATGTTTTATTATCCTTTTCCTGACCTATTTAATGCCTGCTCCAAATTCACTTCTCAAATATATAGCGTGTTCGAAAAATGCATTAGGAATTTTTAAGTGGGCTTGTGCACTGCAAAATAACGTTAGAAAGTCATTTGGCAAAATGTCGAAATCTCCATGATTATCATGAAAGTTCTATTTTTATTTTTTTGTATGGTAAATATATTTTTCAACCAATCCATTTGAATAGGAATTAGTTGGGAATTGCGGACAATTATTAGGAATTAGAGGGGCATTGAGGACATTTATTGGGAATTACTAGGGCATTGAGGGAATTTATTGGGAATTAGTAGGCCATTGTAAGAATTTAACGAGAAATTAATGAGGCATTACTAACAAAATGGGCATTGGTGTAGAAAATTTTGATCAGTGGTTAACCCCCTCGTATGTGACTGTGAAACGGGATATATTTTAGATTTTCTAATTTATACAGGAACATATACCGATCTTGACGATATAGAAGGTGATCTCAAAAAAGTGGGAGTATCTGGTAGTGTCGTCTTATCACTAATGAAACCTTTTCTTGGAAATGGTCATTCATTATTTCTGAACAACTGGTATGTAAGTCCTCTGTTGTATGTGTTTCGGTTTTTCCTTAGAAAATGGAATTAGATTAGAATTTTTCATGAAAATCTGTTAGAGAAAGTAATAAGGAACATTTTACTAAAAACCTGCGTTAAATTAAAGGTCGAATAAGCAATTATAGAGGAACAAAATGAGTATGTCTGTGACCCCGAGGACACTGGACATAGCCCGTGTAAGTGGAAATTGCATGCATGGATAAGGGTGCTATATATTTCTTTCATTATTAGTGGCTTTTATTTGCGTAATACATGAATTGACAGTTTGCTAAATAAACTTTGTGAACAGATAGTAACTTTGTTTTTGAGATTCCTTGTCTGTCTTATTATAGAAGTACCTGAGGCTCTTTTATCCTAAATTTTGATTCAGTAAATACATATGTACTAAATTCATATAGAGGCACAAGAGTAAATGTTGGGAATCGTGTTTAAGTAATAGAAACTTACCGATAACTTTTGTGTATCTGTAAACTTTGAGAGTTTTTAAATGTGTTTTGATAAGTAATTTTGGCCGAAACATATGTAACAATGGAAAATACTGCCTGTTTGTGTACGTTCAATGAGGATCAGGAGCTTATTCCGGTTGAGTCTGAATCTTTGGATTCTACGTTGTCTTTAAATGCTACCCCATTCCTGGGATTTCCTAGGGAGGTACAGGATGTGAGAAATCTGCCCAAATTACCACGAGACATGCAAAATACGGGACAGACACCTCACCTTTTCGCACATTTACAAAAGCGAAAAATTTACACGTGGGACTGTTAAGAACAATAGGACAGGAATTCCAGACCTTGAAAGTGTTTTGGACCATGGAGAAACGCAATTCAAGTGTTCAAACAAGCTTCTAGCTTTGAAATGGAAAGACAAGCGAGAGGTATTCATGCTGACTACAATGCATAAAAAAAGAGACCTCATTGCATTTTGGACTATAATACAGGGTAGCCCATCGAAAACGTACTGCAAGGCATTACAGGGTAGTAATGAACTTTTCGGCAAAATCCAAAAACAGGTAAAGTTTGCTTCTGAGGGGGACAACTTTTGGCGCAAAAAGCATAGCAAAATCTTCAACCCCCTAAGTGGGGGTGCCATCCCCCAAATTTTTTTAAATGGGAATGGGGGTCAAGTGGGGGGTCATTAGAAAGGCCTTTTATTTCTCTATACATCGATTCTTACTTTTTGAAAATCGATTCATTATTTTAGAAAATATGCAGCTTTGAAAATACGAACAATATTTTTGACGAGAAATGCGAACATCGATTTAATTTTACTTCAAAACTTACGGTATTAGC